>NC_052351.1:13135169-13148060 GCF_009727055.1 Benincasa hispida | reverse complement strand
ACCTACGTACAGGTGGGGTAGTGACCTATGTACAGTCAGGATGGGGGACATAATGGCATCATGGCTTGTCTGTGGAGTGGGAGACCTCGTCGCCTCAAATATCGTGGAACCTTTCATAGACTGTAATAGAGACAAAATAGTTGACAATTGTACTTTCATGTCTCCCACGTCCATCTCTAGGTTCGATATACGGGCATCCAAGCTTGATATTGAGTTGTCAATGCTCCGCAGGTACGTATATACACTAGGATCAACACTACCTCCCTTCCTATGGCCCGAATTCTCTGGGACAAAACACTCCTCCTCAAACTTCGGACGTACATCACCAACCACCAGCACATTATGAAACATATCCTCACTGGGAGTGTAAGTAGGCTGGTGGATGTTTTGGTCCCCATCAGATTCTTCATCCTTCGTTCCACCTTCTGAATTATCCTGCTGTTCACCTTCCCCACCTTCTGAATTATTATTATCTAAACTACTGTCACTATTTGAACTACTAAAAATCCCTAAACTCTCGGAGTCGAAGTGTGCTTGTCTTACGGCCCGTCTAACAATTGGGGCGTCCCAAAACTCTTTCTTAGTATCGGACATAACAAGACCCTCTTTGACTTTTGTCTGCATTAAGGAACCCAGTAAGATGGTTAGTGTACATTTAACTACCAAATAAACATACTGTGGCTACATAGATTACACTTACATTTTTAGACTAAAAAATGTCTCTCTCGAGTGTTTTGAATGACACCGAGTGGGAGCATGATCACCATAATATAGGGGAATGGCTACCTTACTCTTTCGAGTGGCAACGTTTCCTGCTATTGACGAAAGGACCTCGTACGTCCACACCTAAATTCAAACAACTCAAATTTATAACTATGTTAATGTTAAACCAAAGATAAAGTTAAGTTAAGGAACATTTACCTGGAATGCTCTGGGAAATCTACAGAGCGAGTACTTCACAACATAATTTTTATTTCCCCTCACATTCTCCTTGTATAAACCAACCTTGTGTTTAAGTGTGGTCTTCAGGGAGTCGAGTGTCCTTTGCCAAATAATTGTACCCCAATCAAGATTGTTGTAGTAATCTATGTCCTCAACATCGTCAAATAGAGTACGATCTACAAAATTTTATTGCTTGTTTTTACCCATCATTGCAACCTCTGTGTAATATACTAGGGTAATTTTCACAGCATCATCATCATTTTCAAATACTAATTCTTTGTATTCTTCTTCAAGAAAATGCAAGTGGAATGCGTCTGAGGTCAACCGACTACCAAAGTACCTGGTAAAAAGTTCGTGTAAGGACTTCTCACTCTGTCCAACTAGCGTAGGAGACCGCCACAAAGTAATGATCAACAAAAAGTCGTCCTTCGAAAATGTGACGACCTTTCCTCTGAAAAAGAAACTAATTGAGTCCATTCTTGAGTTCTTCATTTCCCTCAATAACATATGGTGGATTAATAGGCTGTTGAATACAAGTTCAATGTCTAGAAAGCGACCAAAAAATGTTCTCTTGAACATCTCTAACTGCCTTTCGGTAAACTTCTGCTTTACAATCTTGTTGGCATTGGCAACATGGGCCAGGCAAGTTACTTGCCCAGGAAACCTATCGACTTCACGAATTTTCAAAGATTTTGACATCTTAAATTACTCCTGCATTGTATGAACATTCAATTTATCAGTTATTAGGTCCGTACTAAAAAATCATTAACAAAATATACTGTAAAAGTCTCGTTAATCTCGTTAATAATCTCACTATCTCTCGCTAGTCTCGCTCTCGCTACCTCTCGCTAATCTACCTCTCGTTAATTTCACTCTCGCTATATCTCGCTAGTCTCTCTCTCGCATATCTCGCTCTTTCCCATCTCGCTTTCGCTCATCTCGCTCTTGCCCATCTCGCTTTCGCTCATCTCGCTCTAGCACATGTCGCTTTCGGTCGTTTCGTTCTAGCCCATCTCGCTTTAGCTCAAATCGCTCTATCCCATATCGCTCTCGCAAAACTCGTCCACTAACTTGTCATCTAACTATATCTTCTTCATCCTCAACCAATGCAGAACACATCGAAACCCAAAATAAAAGACAAACGCGAAACCAGCTATGAATGTGATGACCGATCAAACGAGACCAACTTAAACAGACGCAAGACAACATGGAAGACAAAAATTAAATTCACTAACCCAGTAGAGAACTTCTATTACGACAGTAGAGAACTTCGATTACAACAGTAGATGGACGATGGTTTTGAAGAGCGAGATGAACGACACTTGCACGTACAATTTTCCTTAATTTTGAGCGAAGTGGGACGACCGTTGAGTTTGAGCACACTCGTATAGACTAGAGGGGCATTTTTGTAATCTCATCTCGTGATGACGTAAGCAGAGGGTCAATTGACATTATTTTTTAAAAATGGGTCATTTGACATTTTGGACCCTAAAATTGGGTCATCCGTACAATTTTCCCTTTTCTTTTCTTTTGCACCAAATTAAATTTAATTAATACGACCATTTACTGTGACGCCCCAAAGTTTTTTTTTTTTTTTTTTTTTTTAAAAAATAGTTGGTTAATTTGGGAAAAGGAAGATGGAAGTAGGTTATAAAAATTGGGGTCTGATGACAGATTTTATGAAGTGGAAATGTGGATGATATGCGATGGTGAAATTGCGTTATGCACTCAAATTTCCTCAGCGGAATCCAAGTGTAAATTCCACTGAGTTTTCTGGTAAGTCTAGGGTCGAACAGAGGGACTTGTGAAAACAGGTTGCGTTGGTAAATTTTTATGAAAACTTTGTGGTGGCCAAATAAATAGATTGTTGGTTTGTTTGTTGATTGCGATAATGAGAAATAAAAAATGCGGCAGATTTGAGAAAAGTCAGTTGTGTGATAGATGTTTTGATTCTGCGGATGAATGGGTTGAGAAGGTCTTTAGCTAGTGTTACTTAGGAATGCGTCAGGCTATGCGATCTTGCTACAACCATGCACAACAAGTCATTTTCCAATGCAAATGCAATGCTCCTAAGTCTAGGACGCATGTGTTGAATGCAAAAGTGTCCATAGAGCTTATTCCTAAGTCTCTACTCTTTTTCTATGCGATGATGCAAAATGCATAAAGGCAAGGTGACCACATACAATCATATCCTATCTCTAGGATGCATATGATGCGTTCATAGCAAATAGTGCTTATTCCTAAGCTTCTATCTCTTGATTATGGATTCTAATCTGACTCTCCCGAGCCTAGATTCTGACCTGACCTTCCCAAGCCTAGATACTGTCTTTAGACTACCCTCCCGAGTATCTCTAAATGGCGAATGAAGCATACATAATACAAGATAATCACATAGAATGAAGATTCCCAGTTGTGCTAGCTAAGTGATCCTCGACCTATTCAATAGATTTAGCTACTCATGCGTAAATAACAAGGAGTGAACAGATATAGAGAAGTAAATTCCATTTCGATAAATGAGTTTGAGTACAAAATAACAATAGAAGATAAGGGTAGAGAGCCCGGTAGCAATTCCTTGCTGACCGAGGCTTTTACACTGTCGATCTCTATTCGGTTCAAAAGATATTCCTGCTTCTGCAGGCGTCGGCTCTCTCTCTGTCCTTGAAGATTTTGGCGCTCTCCCAAGATTACCGGAATGATTTTTCGGCACAACCTTCTTCTCTCGCGTCCACCTTAAAATGAAAGAAAATCTAAGAACAAGATTAAACTATGAACAGAATGGTGAACTCGTAAAATAGCTCAACCCTTTTTCTGAAGGATGCCTTTGGTATTTATAGAACTTCCAGGGTGAAAGGCGGCTTCTCTCTCATGATTGCATAGATGAGATGGCTTTAATTCCTGACTGATGCGCCGAATATTTATCACCAAAAAGCTGAATGTACTTGTTCGTTAGCGGTTGTCAACTTAATTTGGATTCGACTGGCATCAACTTTCTGTCCCATCATGATTAATTATACCTTTCACCCAGATGCGCCCACCAAGTTGCGTTGACCAAGTTGCGGCAATCCTTCTTGAGCAAATGTTTGTGACACAATCACCGCAAAGCCTTGTGGTAATGCTGCGCTCAACCAATGATTTCCTATGATCGCAATTTCCGCCTTGCGTCAACACATATTCTTCATAAAAACACAAAAATAAACTGTTCCTATGCGATGAACGCATGTGGCCACAATATAATCAACTTAATGCTTTTTGGACCCAATTTAACATATTTTATCAATGCAAGCCAGCATTGTTTAAGAACTTGGCACTATGATAACGTGCATTTCTGCCTGTTATCACTTAGCGTCGAAAAACTTACTGGCGACAACTATTCTAGTTGGAAACATATGATCACGACGGTACTCATCATCGAGAATCTGATGTTTTTCGTTACGGAGGTCTGCTCTCCTATTCCAGCTCCAAATGCCGCTCGAAATATTCAGGAGGCGTACAAGCGATGGACACGGGCAAATGAGAAGGCTCGAGCTTATATCTTGGCCAGTCTTAGCGATGTGTTGGCCAAGAAGCATGAGCCCATGGTCTCAGCGCGTGAGATCATGGAGTCCCTATGGGGGATGTTCGGACAACCATCTGGACAGCTCAAGCATGAGGCTCTGAAATACATCTTCAACTCTAAAATGGAGGAAGGCACCTCGTGAACATGTGCTTAATATAATGGTCCACTTTAACGTGATAGAGATGAATGGGTCTAGAATCGATGAGGGCAGTCAGGTTAGCATCATCCTGCATTCATTGCCGGAGAGCTTCATCCACTTCATCCAATTTTTTTAAGTGTCTGTTACAATGTAAATATACGCTTTCTTTTAATATGGATAAAGTGTTTATTCATAAGGATGGTATTGAAATTTATACAGCTAAACTGGAAAATAACTTGTATGTGCGAATCTTGCCTTGAGGGTAAGATGACTAAAAGACCTTTTACTGGAAAAGGTTATCGAGCCAAAGAGTCTCTTGAGTTAGTACATTCTGACCTCTGTGGTCCTATGAATGTGCGAGCCCGAGGTGGCTATGAGTATTTTATCAGTTTTACTGATGATTACTTTAGGCATGGGTATGTTTATCTGATGCAACAGAAGTCTGAATCCTTTGAAAAGTTCAAAGAGTTCAAGGCTGAAGTTTAAAATGCATTGGATAGATGGATTAAAACACTTCGACTAGATCGAGGTGGAGAGTTTTTGGATTCTGGGTTCTAGGACTATTTGATAGAACATGGAATCGTTTCCCAGCTCTCAGCACCGTGTACACCTTAGCAGAATGGTGTAGCAGAGAGGAGAAACATAAACTTGTTGGACATGGTTCATTCGATGATGAGTTACGCTTCCTTACCAGACTCGTTTTGGGGTTTCGCAGTGGAGACTACGGTATATATACTCAACTGTGTTCCTTCCAAGAGTGTTGTGAGAACACCTCTGGAGTTGTGGAACAGGCGTAAAGCTAGTTTACGTCACTTCCACATCTGGGGTTGCCTAGCCTATGTGCTTGAGGCAAATCCCAAGAAGTTGGAACCACGGTCGGGGTTATTCCTCTTTGTAGGCTACCCTAAAGGTACACGAGGGGGTTATTTTTATGATCCGTATGAAAATAAGGCGTTTGTTTCTATGAATGCTACTTTTCTAGAGGAGGATCATATTAGGGAGCACAGTCCATGTAGTAAAGTTGTGTTACGTGAGCTTTTCAACGAAACTATTGAAACTTCAACAAGAGTTGTTGAAGGGTCTGCTTCATCAACAAGAGTTGTTGATGATAGCTCATCTAGTAGGCCAGTTCCACCTCAAGAGTTAAGGGAACCTCGACGCAGTGGGAGGGTTACAAACCCATCCGTTCGCTATCTGGGTTTCACGGAAATCCTCCCTATGGTAGCAGATGGCGACATTGATGATCCGTTGTCTTATCAGAAGTCAAAGGAGGATATAGACTGGTATGAATGGGTCAAGGCCATGGATTTTGAGATGGAGTTGATGTACTTCAACTTAGTATGAGATCTTATAGATCAACCTGATGAGGTAAGACCTATAGGATGTAAATGGTTCTACAAGAGGAAACAGGGTGCTGATGGGAAGGTGTAAACCTTCAAGGCTCGACTTGTGACAAAGGGTTATACCAGGTGGAAGAAGTCGACTATGAGGAGACTTTTTCGCCTGTTGCCATGTTAAAGTCGATTTGCATCCTTCTGTCCATTGCAGCTTATTATAATTATGAGATCTGGCAAATGGACGTCAAGACGACCTTTCTGAATGGCAATCTTGAGGAGACCATTTACATGGTGCAACCCGAGGGATTCATTGCCCAAGGTCAAGAGCAAAAAGTTTGTAAACTAAATCGGTCCATTTATGGGCTGAAACAGACATCTTGATCTTCGAACATTCGGTTTGATACTACGATTAAATCGTATGGCTTTGACCAAAACGCTGATGAACCTTGTGTCTACAAGAAGATCGTTAACGTTCAGTAGTATTTTAGTGTTGTATGTAGACAATATCCTACTCATTGGGAATGATGTAGGTCTACTGACTGCAGTTAAGAATTTGCTAGCGACCCAATTCCAATTGAAAGATTTGGGAGAGGCTTAATTTTATCTGGGTATACAGATCTTTCGGGAACGTAAGAATAAAATGCTAACGCTGTTTTAGGCATCGTACATTGAAAAGATGTTGCTCAAGTACTCGATGCAGGCCTTTAAATAGGGCCTACTACCGTTTAGGCATGGAGTCATTTTGTCTAAGGACATGTGTCCTAAGATGCCTCAAGATGTTGAGGAAATGAGATGGGTCCCATATGCATCTACCATTGTCAATTTGATGTACGCGATGCTCTGTACTAGGCCAAACATCTGCTACGCTATGGGAATAGTTAGCAGGTATCAGTCTAACCCAGGCCAGGGTCACTGAACCGTAGTGAAGAACAACCTCAAGTTTCTTCGGAGAACGAGGGACTACATGCTCATGTATAGATCTAGGGATTTTATCCTTACTGGATACACGGATTCTGACTTTTAGACTGATAGGGACTCTCGCAAGTCCACTTTAGGGTTAGTATTTACTCTTAATGGAGGAGCTATAGTGTGGTGAAGCACTAAACAGGGGTGCATCGCAGACTCCACTATGGAGGCTAAGTTTGTAAACACAGTTTGTACGAACGCTTTTGATGTATTATATATGATATTTACTTTACTTCTTGACTTTGCACATTGGATGTTTTATTTGCTTTACCATAAACCAATAAACTAAAATTCCTGGTTGTCATTATGTAACTTAAACATGTATGTGGTGACATATAAGTGGATCATGTCTTAAGTGATAACCAAAATGGTCTGTAGTATATGGATATAGAAGGGAAACCTTATCCTGGTAACGATACGGATGCGGCCCATTTTGTGGAACAGTTACAAGTGTTATGACTTGTCACAGATGGTCTGATCCTGATAATTCGTGTGAAGACATGCGAGCGGGGGCATCCTATACAAAGAGTTTGTATAAGGTCTGACCATGAAGTTTTAATGTCTCGTTATATAAGGTCGTTCATGATAGAGACTTCACTTCACTAGGATGACCATAGGTAACATGACCTCAGTCCTGCGTGAGTTGGGAACTTCTGCCATTGAGGGCGGTCCTTTGATTTGCATGGGTGCGAGTGGCCAGGCCGCCAACTTAAACCTACCACTTTGGGGATTCGTCTGATTTGGGAGCTGGGAACTCAACTACACAAGATGAAATTCACTCATTCCCCAAAGTAGAGGTAAGTAGATAAATTGCTCCCTTAAGGGCTGATCTGAAGCTTGAACGATGTGGCGCCACACACCTTCCATGGCCTGAGAGGTGTCCACACATAGTAGGACTATGTTGTATTGTTCATTAGAGGAATCAATGGTACCTAAGGAGTAAGATGTAACTATAGGGGAAAAATGGTAAATTGGCCCAACTGTACTTACGAGCATCTGTGAAGGGTTATCGCACTGATGATTGGTTATATCCGATGGACATAGAAATATATCTGTGGTAAGAAGAGTTCAACTGTCGATCTTTAGTGGAATGCCTGGTAGTTAACGGATGGTAATTCTCGTGGCTAAAGAGTTTAGTCAGCTATTCACGTACTGTTGGAGCTTCAAGTCATAGGTTCATAAGGTCCCCTTGGTGGATACAAGTTAAGAATCAGTTTTGGATAATTATATATGATATGATTGACTAAATGTACGAGATACATTAATTTGGAGGAAATTGGATATAAATATGATTTATATCAAGTATAGGAGAAAACACTATGGTTGATATATGATATCAAACTATAGGTTATGAATATAATGTGATTATATTTATTATTTTATTAATTTGACAATTATGGGATAATTGGCCACCGTTTTCTCTGTAACCGTGCATTAGTGGGAAATTCAATTCGGTTTTCATAACTGAAGAATAAAATGAAAATTGGTTCCATTTTGCAAAATATACGCTAAATTGCTCATAGAGTGTTTTGCATTTGATCGCATAGTAATTCAGAGCCTATACGATAGTGCATCATTTACTAAACGATCGCATACACCCCGCGCACACTTCTCTAAACGATCACCCACATTTTACTAAACGATCGCTTAATGCCCGAGCTTTATTAAACGATCGTATAGATGATCGCCTAGTTTTTCTTACATGATCATGTACCTCGTCTAAACGATCAAGCATCTTGACTATCCGATAGTCATTGCCTTCTTCCACTTGCTTGATCATTGTACACGATCTCTTTTCCTCCCCACCTCTACCAAATCCGAATAGAGCCCACACTTGGATTCTCACTCCGAGAATACTAAGGACTTCAAGTGGTGGTGTCGTCCCCATTTCCTGCTGTTCGTGTGAAGCCGTTCGTGGTAGATGACCGTGGTGTTGCTAAATGATTGCTTGCTGTTCTAGCGAGAGCGAGAGGAGTTCATTTGTGGAGAGAGCGAGATTTGTCGAGAAGATAGTCTTCAATTAGTAAGTTCCTTTTTCTCTGTGTTTTTTTATCTAGAAGCATGTTGGTAATTTAGTAGTGTTAATGCATATCTGTATGTGTGAATGTATAGGTGAAAATTCTGTCACAATGAATTGGAAAGATCTGCTTCCACTCATAGATACTCTTGTATAAGAGTGCCTCAAATCGTGGTTTATATCATGTGATCGTTTAGGTTTATATTGTTGGGTTTTATGTCCTAAAACTCATGGTTTATAAATAACTAAATTTATTCTGAAAATTCAATAAGTTGTTCTTGAATATATGAATTGCTTATTTCTTTTTAAAAATAAATCCAATAAACTAAGTGATCCATGACTATTACATGAGTACTTGAACTTTATGTGGAGATATAAAAGTGGACCAGGTTCGAATAAATAGTCAAAATGATCTATAGTATATGAATAAGATTGGGTGCCTTATTCTGGTAACACTATCAGATGTGGCCACTCTATAATTGTTATAAAGAGTTGTAAAGTGTTACAGATGAAGTGATCCTAATTCGTACATGTCATGACATGAGGAATGGAGGCGTCTTGTGCAATGAGTTTACACAAGATCGGACCACGAAATAAGTCACTCTTATTTTATAACGTTTATTGTTTAAGACTGACTATTTCAAAGCGATGATCTAAGTAACTTGACCTTAATCCTAAGCTAACTATAAACTCCTGTTTATTCGGGATTATCCTTAGATTTGTATAAGAATGAGGGTTGGCTCAATAACGCTTGCTCAATAAACCTCCATTTGAGGGGTAAGACTGGGTAGATAGCTGGGGACATAGGGTACAAGATGGATCCACTTTCAGGGATAGTAGAAAGTTTGTTCCCTTAAGTGCTGACTCCCGATTTTGAACAAGGGGCCCCATCCTCTCATTGGCTAAGAGGGACTCGGTTTGTTGGTCGGATCATAAATCAATTGTTCATTAGAGGATCAGTGAGACTTAAGAAACATGAGATAATCTCGAGGGTAAAACAATCATTTGACCTAGCTGTTATTACGAACAACCTGTGAAAGGTTAACTTACTAATCATGGTTATATCGAGTGGACATAATATATCTACAGTGAGAGGAGTGCAAGTCTAGGCTTTGGTGGAGTGACCTAGTAGTTAACGAACGAGGGTTAATTCGGTGTAAAGAGTTTAGCCAATTAATCTCGGATTGTTGGAGCCTATGATCTATAGGACCACGAGGTCCCCCTACTAACTCACAATTGGATTAGCCTTAGAGTAGCGTGATAAGTTGATTTGAAACGTTCAAATTAGAATTAAGGGAATTAGTAATTATATGTGATATAATTACGCGTTTAATTTTGAAATTAAATGAAATTAAAGAATCAATTAATATTTAAATATAATTTAAATATTAAATTCATGAATAGGGATTCATGATGGTGGAATTAGTGTTTAATTAATTTAATATTTGATATTGAATTAATTATAATTAATTAAATTATTGAATTAATTAATTATTAATTTTATTAGAAAATTAATTATTGAATTAATTTTTTTAAAATTAATAAACATTTCATTTTTTAAAATAAAAATTGATTTTAGAAATCAATTAGAAAATCAAAATTGAAAAAGAAATGAAAAATGGAAAATCCCAAAAGTGGGATTTTCCCACTTTCCATTCAAGTAGCTCACACACATTCTACCATATTTTTCAGTCATTAATCCAAGCATGAGCTGCAATACATATAATAATGGTGTTTGCATGAAAGTCATGCAATAAATAACTCAGTTTGGAGTGAAAATCGGGCATGCAATTGACTGAAAATTGTTGAGAAATCTTAAGGTTGAAGAAGGTCTTCAACCATGGTGATCCAGTGACCTCTCTTTCTTGTTCCCTCAATTCAAGCTTAATTTGAGTGCCACAACTCAATCCAAGGCACTAAGAGGATAGTAGGGAAGACCTTGAGGTGGTTCACAAGCTGAATTGAAGAGGAATTGCAACTGGAATTCGAGTTTCAAGTGTTACTTCAAAGGTATGTCATGAAACCCTCTTATTAGTTTATGATCATGCTTAATTCAAAGCCAAAATTAATGAATTAGAATGCTTAATGATCTTTTTGTCTTTCGCTGCATGCCGCCAACCGTTGCATTGCAAACAGTTGTCCATCGCCCATCACCATCGGAGGCTTATCATCACTAGGAAGTATGCCATTTCGTTGTCGTCTTCGCACGCTCAGCCGCACGTCATCGTCGTCCAATTTTTCCATCATCGCACCTATTTTGCTGTCGTCTGTTTGTGGATCACTGCTTGCCATTGCCCGACCCTCTTTCACGCTGTTCAGTTTCCAGATTTCGCAGAATTTTGAGTTTTGGGTAAAATCTTTTTGGGGCTTTTTTGCTCTCTTGAAAGGATTTTGAATACCCATTAATTTTGACTCCAATTTATTGATATCCATTATGTTTTGGATATTAGAACAAAGTTGTAGAGTTTCAACAATCATTGTTCAGCAAAATAAGGTCCAGATTGACGACTTTTGGTAAGTCTTGGTTTTGGTTCTTCAAGGATTTTGTTTATCAAATGGGTAGTTGGTCTAATTATTGATTAGTTTTTATGGTGGAAGATTAATTTGAGATTTCAAGGAGGTTTGGAGCCGCCATCCAACATTATCAAAAGGGTTTTGACACTTTTGGTAAGTGTACCAAGCCTTGGAACTATTGATTTAAATATGGTTGCTGACATTTTGACTTTCAAACCATTATTGAATATTTGCATAGATTGGGTCATTTGTTGGGAGTTTGGAAGAGATTTTGGAAAAAATTCCACTTTTGTAAGAATATTTGGAATTTTCTATAATTGGTTTGGCTTGGTGGATGAAATTAGGTTTCTAAAACAATTTTATGGATGGATTTAGGATTCATGATTAAGGTTGGAATTTTTGCCTTATGGTCTAGGACCTAACTTGAAACTTGGGAAAAGCTTAGAAGGAAGATTATTTTACTTGGTCTAATTCTAACATCTAGACTTGCAATTTGAGGTAAGTAATCTTACTACTGGAATTGGCTTTGAGTCAGACGACTTAGACATGATGATTTAAAAGATTTGACTGGATAAATTGGGAAGCATGGTATGGCTAGAACTGTTTAATGAGCATGTTGTTTAAAGTATGTGACTGATGTGATTATGATTTTAGTATGTTATGATATGATTAT
The DNA here is from genome assembly GCF_009727055.1 of Benincasa hispida. Taxonomy (NCBI): domain Eukaryota; kingdom Viridiplantae; phylum Streptophyta; class Magnoliopsida; order Cucurbitales; family Cucurbitaceae; genus Benincasa; species Benincasa hispida. The sequence goes on along the minus strand of NC_052351.1, from coordinate 13,135,916 downwards.
GTGCGGAATCGTGAGGCATGTACTACGATTTATGTTGTAAAATTTACTGAAAGCATGGTATGACTATAGATAAAAGTGATGATTTACTCTCCTAATACTACTATGTTACCGGAAACCAATGAGTTTCCTACTACATTATCGGAAGCCTAACGGTTTTCTACTATGTTACCGAAAATTGACGAGTTTCCTACTATATTACTGAGTGCTGACGGGTGCCCTACTATGTTTGCGAGCCTTCGGGCTACCAGATATATGTTAGGTTGAGTTAAATCGCTTATTAGATGGCCATCCAGAATTTAGATAATTATATGCATGTCTCACTAGTATGTTGTGTTTATTGGATAAAAGTGTCACATCTCGCACCAGATTACCCTCCTAACCTGGACGGAATAGTGACTGCAGTAGTTACCAACCCTTTTGCTGGCACTTACTGCCTATTTTACTTGTTAACTACTCAAACCCTGAATACATACATATTAACTCAGTACTTAATACGTTTACACTACAGGGTTCCGTGACATTGATTATACATGGATATTACCACCTAATGAGCCCCATCAAGAATACTAGTCACTAGACAGACACATGTGTACTAGCTAATACACAGTGAATGTTCATTCTCAACTAAGAGTTCAGGTTGCAGATACAATGGTTTAAAGGTTTTATTACGTTTTCTTGGTGTATTTTAAGTTCCAGTATTATGTTTTCAAGCTTCAGTTTAAGCATGAGTTTTACGTTTTATTAAGC
>NC_052351.1:13115491-13135144 GCF_009727055.1 Benincasa hispida | reverse complement strand
ATGTATTGACTAAATGTACGAAGATACATTTTAATGGAGGAAATTGGATTATTATAAAAATAACACTGTTTAGTTTTTTAATAGATGATAAGTATATCAAGTATTATAGGAGGAGGGGAAAAAAACCACATGAATGGTGCTCAGATGATATTGTGTAATTCAAACTAATAGGTAGAATTTTTAATATGTTGATTAGTATTTATTATTTCTATTAATCCTTGACAATATGGAGAGGAGGGAATAATCGAATGCCAACCGTTTTTCTCGTAACCGGTAGTTGTTTTTTTATTTTGTGCATTAGTGGAAGAAATTCCAATCATAGGGGAGGGGTTTCATAACTGAAGAATAAAATGAAAATTGGGTTCCATTTTGAAAATATACGCTAAAATTGGCTCATAGAGTGTTTGCATGTTGATCGCCATAGTAATTCAGAAGCCTATACGATAGTGCATCATTTACTAAACGATCGGGCATACACCCGCGCACCACTTCTCTTAAACGATCACCCAACATTTTACTAAAACGATCGCTTAATTCCCGAGCATTTATTAAACGATCGTATAGATGATCGCCTAGTTTTCTTACATGACATAGGTACCTCGTCTAAACGATCAAGCATCTTGACTTATCCTGATAGTCCTTGCCTTCTTCCACTTGCCTTGATCATTGTACACGATCTCTTTTCCTCCCCACCTCTACCAAAATCCGTAATAAGCCCACACTTGGGATTTCTCACTTCCGAGAATACTAAGGACTTCAAGTGTGGTGTCGTCCCCTATTTCCTTGTCATGTTCGTGTGAAGCCCGTTCGTGTGATAATGACGTGGTTTGTTGCTAAATTTGAATTGCTTGCTGCTTCATAGCGAGAGCTGAGAGGAGTTTCATTTGGTGGATCGAGAGCGAGATTTGTCGAGAAGGATAAGTCTTCAATTAGTAAGTTCCTTTTTCTCTGTGTTTTTTTTTATCTAGAAGCATGTTGTAATTTAGTAGTGTTAATGCATATCTGTATGTGTGATGTATAGCGTGAAAATTTCTGTCACAATGAAATGGAAGATCTGCTTCACTCATAATACTCTTGTATAAGAGTGCCTTCAAAACGTGGTTTATATCATGTGAATCGTCTTAGGTTATATGTTGGGGTTTATGTCCTAAAACTCATGGTTGTAAATAACTAAATTTATCTGAAAATTCAATAAGTTTGTTCTGAATATATCGAAATGCTTTATTTCTGTTGTGGAAAAATAATCCAAGAAACTAAAGGGATCCATGACGATTACAGGAGTACGGGAACTGGAGGGGAGAGAGGAAAGGACCAGGTGCGAATAAATAGGCAAAAGGAGCGAGAGGTAGAGGGAAGAAGACAAAAAAAAAAAAAAAAAAAAAAAAAAAAAAAAAAAAAAGGATGGGGCCTGAGTCGGTAACACGAGCAAGAGGGCCACGCGATAAGGGAGAAAGAGTGTAAATTGGTACAGAGGAAGGGAGCCGAATGCGGACATGGCGGACAGGAGGAAGGGCAGGCGTCGGGGCAAGGATGATTGACACAAGAGCGGACACGAAAGAAGGTCACGCGGAGGGATACTGGGGAGTGGGAAGACCGGGACTAGTGCAAAGCGAGGGAGCGAAGGAACGGGACCGGAAGTCCGAGCGAACGAGTAAACGCCGGGGGAGGCGGGAGGAGCCGGAGAGGGAGAGAGGAGGGGGCGCAAGAACGCGGCGCAAGGAAACCGCCAGGGAGGGGGAAGACGGGGGAGATAGCGGGGGACAGAGGGACAAGCAGGGAGCCACGTGCAGGGAGAGGAGAAAGGGGGGGCCCGGAAGGGCGGACGCCCGAGTGGGGAACAAGGGCCCCAGTCCGCGCAGGGGCCGAAGAGGGACGCGGGGGGGGCGGGCATAAAGCAAGGGGGCATGAGAGGAGCAGGGGAGGACGGAAGAAAACAGGAGAGAAGCTCGAGGGGAAAAAACAAGCAGGGGGGACCTAGCGGGTAGACGAAACAACCGGGGAAAGGGGAACGGACGAAGCGGGAGAGCAGACGGGGGACAGTAGAGCAGCCGACAGGAGAGGAGGCAAAGGCTAGGGCGGGGGGGAGACCCGAGGGAGAACGAGACGAGGGTTAAGGCGGGGGAAAGGAAGGGAGCCCAATGAAAGCGCGGAGGGTGGGAGCGTGAGCGAGAGCGACCACCGGAGGGGCCCCGACTAACGCACAAGGGGTAGAGCCGGAGAGGAGCGGGAGAAGGGGAGGCCGGAAACGGGCAAAGGAGGAAGTAAGGAATGAGAAGGAGAGGAAGAAGGACGCGGGGAAGTGTGAAAGGGAAACTGGAAATTGAAGAAGCAAGGAAGATGGAAGAGAAGGGAAAGAGGAAAGGCATGAAGAGGAGGCAGGAGGGGGGAAGGAGGTGAAGGAAGTGAAGATGGGGAGGGAAGGAAGGAGAAGGAAGGAAAGGAATGGAAGGAAGGGATGAAGGTAATGGGAGGAGAAAAGGAAGAGGAATGAAGGGGAAAAGGAAGAAACAGGTCAGGGGGTGAAAAGAAAAAGGGAGGGTAAAGCAAGTGAGGAAAGTCAAAAGGGAAAAAGAAAGGGAAAAAGGCGAAAAGCCCAAAAAGGGGGAGGGGCCCCACGGGCCAGTGCAAGGGAGCGCACACCACAGGGACCAGAGGGGCAGGCAGGAAGCCAAGCAGGAGCCGGCCAAGACAGAGTGAATAAGGGCGAGCGGGTGGCAGGAAAGGGGCAGGCAAGAAAGAACGCAGGGGGAGGGAAAAGCGGGGCGCAGTGCAAGGACGGAAAGGGGGGAGAAAGCGGAAAGGTGGAAGAAGGGCGAGCAACCCATGGGGTGTAGCTGTGTGTACTTCTGTCTGTCTGTGTCTGTTGTGTGTTCCCGCAAGGCAAGCGGGTGTATAGTTTTTGTATGTGTGTCCCACAACGCAAGCCAAGTGGCCCACCGAAGGTATTGGAGTTAGGAGTGTAAGTATCTTCTGTTGTATTGTGGGGCACAAGCGGAAGGGAAGAGGGAAGGGCTATATCTGTGTTGAAGGCTATTGGGCCAAGGTGTTGTATTCTGTATAAGGTAAGGGCAGGAACCCGCGGAGGAGGGGAGTGAGCAGGCGGAAGGCAAAGCCAAAAGGAAGAAGGGAGAAGGCGGAAGGAGCGGGTGGCGGCGCGGCAGGCCGCCAACCGGTGCAGGGCAAACAGGGGCCAGCTGGCCAGCACCAGCGGAGGAGCAGCAACGAGGAAGTATGCCCAGTGGCTGGGCGGCGGCGCACGCGCAGCCGCACGGCAGCGGGGCCAAGGGGTGCCAGCAGCGCACCTAGTGGGCTGCGGCGGGGGAGCACGTGCGTGCCAGGGCCCGACCCGCGGTCACGCGGGGCAGGGGCCAGAGTGCGCAGAAGGGGGGAGGGGCGAAAAGCGGGGGGCGGCGGGGTGGCGCGCCGCCGGAAAGGATGGGGAAGTACCCAGGAAGGGGACGTCCCAAGGGAGGAGAGCCAGTGATGGGCGGGGAGAGGAGAACAAGGGGAGAAGGGCAACAAAGCAGGGGGCAGCAAAAAGAAGGGCCAGAGGGACGACGGGGGGAAAGGCGGGGGTGGGGGGCGGCAAGAGGGGGGAGCAAATGGGGAGGGGGGCGAATGAGGGGATGAGTGTGGATGGGGAGAGGAAGGGGAGAGGGCAAGGAGGGGGGGAGCCGCCAGCCAACCAGGAGCAAAAGGCGGGGGGACACGGGTGGAAGTGGACCAGAGCCGGGAACGAGGGAGGGAAAGAGGGGGGCGGACATGGGCGGACGGGCAAACAGGAACGGAAAGGGCAGAAGGGGGCAGGGGGGGCGAGGTGGAAGAGAGGAGCGGAAAAAAGGCCACGGGGGGAAGAAGAGGGGGAATTGGCGAGAAGGGAGGGCGGGGGGAGGAAAGGAGTGGCGAAAACAAGGGGGGGAAGGGAGTGAGGAGGCAGGAGGGTAAGGGGGAAAGGGGGGCCGGGGGAGCGAGGACCCGTAACGGGAGAACGGGGGAAAAAGCGGAGAAGGAAGAGGTAGGGGACGGGGGCTGAAGGCGAACAGCGAAACGGGCAAGGGGAGGGAAGGGATCGGTACGACGGGAAGGGCGCGGGGATGCAGCACGACGGAGACAGCGGAGGAGGAAAAAGATGGGGACGGGGATAAAGGGAAGCAGTGCGCGCGGAGGGCGAGAACGGGGAAGAGCAGGGGGGAAAGGAGGAGGTACGGAGGGGGAGGAGGATGGTGGAGGAGGTGGAGGAGAGGAGAGGGCGGAACCGCGGTGAGTCAGGGACGACGAGGGAGGGGAAAAGGGACGGAAAGCAGGGGAGGACTAGCAGATAAAAGGATGAGGGACGCGCTCGAAGACGACGAGGGGACCGGAAACCAAGAGGGGCCGACGACAGGAGCGGAAGCCGAACGCGGGGGCGACGAGGGGACCGAAAAGGGACGAGGGGCGACGAGAGGCACGGAGTCGCGGACGGGTGCCCGCACGAGGGTGGCGGAGCTCGCTCGGAGCTACCAGAGATAGGGGAGCGGGGGGTAAAAGCGCGGAGTAGAGGGCCAGCCAGAAAGGGAGAGAAGGAGAGGCAGGGCGCACTACGGAGGGGGGATGGGGAGAAAAGGGGCACAGCGCGCACCAGAGGACCCGCCGAACCGGGACGGGAAAGAGTGACGGCAGGAGACCAACCCGGGGGCGGGCACGGACGGCCGAGGGGGACCGGGGAACGACGCAACCCGGCAAGACAAGACAGAGTTAACGCAGGTACGGAAGACGGGGGACACGGACAGGGGGCCGGACCAGGGAGGAGACAGGGAGAGGACCACCTTAAGGAATGCCCCAGCAAGAAGACGAGGGCACTAGACAGACACAGGGTGACGAGCGGAAGACAGGGCGGCAAGGAGGCGGCCCGCAACCGGGGCGGGAGGGGCAGAAAAGAGAGAGCAGAAAAAGGCGGGGAACGGAGCGCGACCGGGAAAAAAAAAACAGGGGAAAGCGTGGAGCGAGAAAGCCCAGTTGGAGGGACGGAAGAAAACGGAAAACTCAGGCGGAAACGGGAAAGGCGGGAAAACAGTAAGACGGGAACGGAAAAACGACACCAAGAAAACGGGGAGAGAAAACCGTGGAAACCAGTGGATCGGCAACCGGAAGCGGAGGGGAGAAGGAACAGGGCACACGCGAAGTCCCAACGGCAAGCCAGGGCCAGGGCAGACCGTCGACGGCAACCGGGGGCCACAGGGAAACGTAGTGGCGAGAAGAGGGCCCGGACGGCGAGCGCGGGAAAGAGACGAGGACAGCGCAACAACAGGCCGGAAGACATAAACGGGGAGAACAACTGGGAGACAGCAAGAAGCAGCAGGACACGCGGGGGGGGCGGACAGGGTGACGGGCACAACCAGGAGGTGCAAGAGGGGCAGAGGAGGGGGCAGGGGGAGGGTGGAAGAGAGGGGGAAAAAAACGCCACGGGGGAAGAATAGGGGGAAGGGCGAGAAGGGGGGGGCGGGGTAGGAAAGGAGGGGGCGAAACCCAAGGTGAGTGAGGGAGGGAGGAGAGGAGGAAGGGGGTGAAGGGGCCGGAGGGGCGAGGACGAACGCGGAAACGGGGGAAAAGCGGAGGAAGGAAGAGGAGGGACGTGGGCGAATGCGAACGAGCGAGACGGGGCAAGGGGAGGGAAGGAAGCGGACGTACGGGAACGGGCGGGAGGCAGACGACGAGACAGGAGGAGGGAAAAGAGGGACGGGAGAAGGGGAAGCAGGGGAGGGGCCGAGAACGGGGAAGGAGCAGGGGGAAAGGAGGGACGGAGGGGAGGAGGAGGGAGGAGGGAGGGAGAGGAGGAGGACGGAAGCGGTGAGGGCAGGCAGGACGACGAGGGAGGGGGAAAGTGACGGAAAGCAGGGGAGGAACTAGAGAGAAAAGGGAGGAGGAGGCGGCGTAAGGACGGACGAGGGACCGGAAACCAAGGAGGTGCCGACGACGGGAGCGGAAGCCGAAACGGTGGCGACGAGGGTACCGAAAATGGACGAGGGGCCGAACGAGAGGACCGGAAGGGCGGACGGTTTGGCCCGACTGAGGGTGGCGAGCCGGCGCCGCGACCAAGAGAGAGGGGAGGGGAGGGAAAGCGCGCAGGAGAGGGCCAGCCAGGAAAGGGAGAGAAGGAGAGGCAGGGCGCACGTAGGAGGGGGAGGGGAGAAAAGGGGCACAGCGCGCCACCAGAGGTACCCGCCGAACCGGACGGGAAAGAGGACGGCAGGAGGACCAACCCGGGGCGGGCACGGACGGCCGAGGGGACGGGGAAACGGACTGCAAAACCCGGAAGACAGACAGAGGAACGCAGGACGGGAGTACGGGTGACACGACAGCGGGGCCGGGACAGGGCAGGAGACAGGGAGAGACCACCGAAGGAGCCCATGCAAAGAAGACGAGGCACGAGCAGACACAGGGACGAGCGAAGGACAAGGCGGCAAGGACGCGCCCGAACGGGGCGAGGGCGTAGGGAGCCAGAAAAGTGCTGGGGGAATCGGAGCGGCGACCGGAAAAAAAAACAGGGGACAAGCGGGAGCTGAAAGCCCAGTGAGGGACGGAAGAAAACGGAAAACGCGAGCGGAAACGGAAAGCTGGAAAACAGAAGACGGAACGGGAAAAGACAACCAAGAAAACGGGGAGAGAAATACCCTGGGAAACCAGGGAGCGGCAACCGGAAGCTGAGGTGAGACAGAGGAACAGGCACGGCGCGACAGGCCCAAACGGCAAGCCACAGGGCCAAGGAGACCGCTACTGCAACCGGGGCACAGGAAACGAGGGGCGAGAAGAAGGGCCCGGGACGGCGAGCGCGGGAAAGAGGACCGAGGACAGCGCAAAGCAACAGGCCGAAGACAGAAACGGGGAGAACAACGGGGAGACAGCAAGAAGCAGCGGACAGCGGGAGTGGCAGAACTAGCATACACCGCGCGAGCGCGCAGCGGCGTAGGACGGCCAATAAAGACCGAGACCGCGGCCGCGCAGGCAGACCGGCCGACAGACACACGGAGGGGACAGACCGGCAAAACACGGAGGGACAGGCGAGGCAGAGACCTGCCGGACCAGGAGCCGGACGCAGGAGGGGAGAAGAACGACTCGAGACGCGGAACCGCACGACAGGAGCCGACGCCGCCCCACCACACTTTTTCGCCGCACTTCCATTTTTATTCTATATTTTTTTTTTTTCTCTGTTTCACTTTTTGTTTTTTTTTTTTTTTCTGTTCCCTTGATTCAATAGACGATGAGAGTAGAGCGGTGTATGCTCGTTCTCCAACAAGATGTAATGATGATTATTGATGTATAAAAGTTGTTATCACGTTTATGTCTAGGAATGTGTTTGAGATGTCATCGGTATATTTAAAGAGAACTGCGTAGGGAACTCTTCTAGCCATATGTTTAATGTGAACAGGTTGAAGTAGAGGTCTGAACTGGCCATGGCTTGACGTTGGGAATTAGAGCAGTGAATGTTCATTCTCAACTAATATCAGGTTGCAGATACAATGGTTTAAAAGGTTTTATATACACGTTTTTCTTGGTGTATAATTCCAGTATTATGTTTTCAAGCTTTCAGTTTAAGCATGAGTTTTACGTTATTAAGTCACTCACTGGGCTTCTAGCTCACGCTTTCAAATGTTTTTTTTTCAGGTAGCGATCAGTTCCCAAAAGACTTTTCTGCTACTGCTCTGCCACTCAAAGAAACAAGTTGAGGGAAGCGTAATTGAAGACTTGTATTAGCTAGTACACATGTGTCTGTCTAGTGACTAGTATTCTTGATGGGCTCATTAGGTGGTAATATCCATGTATAATCAATGTCACGGAACCCTGTAGTGTAAACGTATTAAGTACTGAGTTAATATGTATGTATTCAGGGTTTGAGTAGTTAACAAGTAAAATAGGCAGTAAGTGCCAGCAAAAGGGTTGGTAACTACTGCAGTCACTATTCCGTCCAGGTTAGGAGGGTAATCTGGTGCGAGATGTGACACCTTTATCCAATAAACACAACATACTAGTGAGACATGCATATAATTATCTAAATTCTGGATGGCCATCTAATGAGCGATTTAACTCAACCTAACATATATCTGGTAGCCCGAAGGCTCGCAAACATAGTAGGGCACCCGTCAGCACTCAGTAATATAGTAGGAAACTCGTCAATTTTCGGTAACATAGTAGAAAACCGTTAGGCTTCCGATAACGTAGTAGGAAACTCATTGGTTCCGGAACATAGTAGTATTAGAAGAATAATCATCACTTTTATCTATAGTCATACCATGCTTTCAGTAAATTTTTACAACATAAATCGTAGTACATGCCTCACGATTCCGTACATAATCATAATCATAACATACTAAAATCATAATCACATCAGTCACATACTTTAAACAACATGCTCATTAAACAGTTCTAGCCATACCATGCTTCCCAATTTATCCAGTCAAATCTTTTAAATCATCATGTCTAAGTCGTCTGACTCAAAGCCAGTTCCAGTAGTAAGATTACTTACCTCAAATTGCAAGTCTAGATGTTAGAATTAGACCAAGTAAAATAATCTTCCTTCTAAGCTTTTCCCAAGTTTCAAGTTAGGTCCTAGACCATAAGGCAAAAATTCCAACCTTAATCATGAATCCTAAATCCATCCATAAAATTGTTTTAGAAACCTAATTTCATCCACCAAGCCAAACCAATTATAGAAAATTCCAAATATTCTTACAAAAGTGGAGTTTTTTCCAAAATCTCTTCCAAACTCCCAACAAATGACCCAATCTATGCAAATATTCAATAATGGTTTGAAAGTCAAAATGTCAGCAACCAAGATGTAATGATGATTATTGATGTATAAAAGTTGTTATCAACGTTTATGTCTTAGGAATGTTGCTTGAGATGTCATCGGTATATTTAAAGAGATCGACGTAGGGAACTCTTCTAGCCATAGTTTAATGTGAACAGGTTGAAGTAGAGGTCTGAACTGGCCATGGCTTGACGTTGGGAATTAGAGTAGTGAATGTTCATTCTCAACTAAGATTCAGGTTGCAGATACAATGGTTTAAAAGTTTTATATACACGTTTTTCTTGGTGTATTTTAAGTTCCAGTATTATGTTTTCAAAGCTTTCAGTTAAGCATGAGTTTTACGTTTTATTAAGTCACTCACTGGGCTTCTAGCTCACGCTTTCAAATGTTTTTTTTTTCAGTAGCGATCAGTTCCCAAAAGACTTTCTGCTACTACTCTGCCACTCAAAGAAACAGGTTGAGGGAAGCATAATTGAAGACGTACTCTAATTCCCAACGTCAAGCCATGGCCAGTTCAGACCTCTACTTCAACCTGTTCACATTAAACTATGGCTAGAAGAGTTCCCTACGTCGATCTCTTTAAATATACCGATGACATCTCAAGCAACATTCCTAAGACATAAACGTTGATAACAACTTTTATACATCAATAATCATCATTACATCTTGGTTGAGAACGAGCATACACCGCTCTAGCTCTCATCGTCTATTACGGCCAAAAGACCTATACCTCGGCCTCTCATTCAGACCTGCCTACATACACACGGAGTTTGTTACATACCGTCAACACCTTAGGTACATCTATTCAGATACCTTCCCTACCAGTATCCTTACTCATTATGTTTAGAAATACCAACGCATGTACTTTGGCAACTTTAGGTATTTAAAACATAGTACGTCAAGCTTCATTCAACCTTAGCTTTAACCCTAACGCATGCTTCATGTTTTGTGAAATAAGTTGGATTAAAACATATTAAACTAGCTTGTAAAAACACTAGCATGCGTTAGACATGAAAAACATACTTGGAAAACTCATATATTAGTAAACATCAAGCATTGATAAACATTCACAAGCATTAGAAATTTCAAACTATCCTTCTAGCCTAGAAGAATATATGACTGCCTTTATCCTTAGTTGAGTGAACTAATAGTTCTAACCCTCAACGCCAACCTTAGTCGGGGAGAACTCTTTTGCTCAATTCCTCGACGTTGTATTACCTACGTATACGTGGTTATAACTGAGTACCGTCATACTTTATATACCTGACTAGGATACCTTCTGATTGTCCTTCAGTATCTTCAGGTACTTCTGCTCAGATACCTTCTCAAACGTCCTTCAGTAGCGAGCTGCTTAGATACCTACTCATATATCCTTCGGTATCAATTTGGCCGGATACCTTCTCAAAAGTCCTTCGGTATCAAATTGGCCAAGTACCTTCTCAAGTGTCTTTTGGTACCAAATTGGTTAAATACCTTTTCATATGTCCTTCGGTATCAATTTGGCCAGATACCTTCTCAAAAGTCCTTCGGTATCAAATTGGCCAGGTACCTTCTCAAGTGTCCTTCGGTACCTCGTTTTAAGTAAAACTAGTCATAAACATTTAATTGAAAGGATACCTTCTCATTGTCCTTCAGTATCCGTCACGTAACTAGTCACAACATTCAGTTGAACACTAAAGATCAGTGCTCATATCATCATACTAATTCATCCATCATACTAGTTTATCATAAAAATAAAGTTACTTAAACATGCTGAAAGCATTTGGAAAAGATAACCTATTTAATTTATATCAATTTCTTTACATAGCATGAGAAATAGTTCCACAGTTACGTTGCTTGGCACTTCATCTATACACTTAGCATGAGAATAACTTTAAAGAAATCATAATTTCTAAATCATTAAAAACATTAATTCATCACATAGTCACTCACAGTTTGTTGGCCTCTTAACATGTTATACGCCTCTCCTAGCTCTTCTTTGCTTGAAAGAACATAATCCCCAGTTAACTACTTAGAATTCTTAGCAAAATACCTCAAATAGTTCATTTACTAATGAAACCTTTATCAACAAAAACAGTATTTCTAGCGAGAAAATCATCATGAGTGAGACCACCCTTATGAGCAAGATTTACCATTCCCAACGAGATTTGGCACTTTCCAGCGAGATTTAGCGCAAACCAGTGAGATTCAGTGCAAACCAGCGAGATTTCTGTCTCTAGCGAGATCCACCTTTCGCTCTTGCTCTCATTTTCGCTCCCGCTCTCGCTTGCTCTTGCTCTTGAGCTGTCTGCTTAATCTTCCTAAGCAACTGTCTGCTTATGCCCAGATCCTCTGTTACAACTTCAAAAATTCATGACTCAAAATCCAGCCCTTTTTTGAAGAAAGTTCCTTCTACAAACATGTTTAGAATTGAGCTAGAAACATTATCTTAAAATTTCAGCTGAAAATGCCTCGTCGTTTAATCTAGAGATTCAAAACTTCATCATTGTCCCCAATTCAAGCAGCTGCCTACTTGTTGAACAATTCCCAGTTCAACCTTCAAAATTATATAACTCAATTTCCATGCCTCATCTTAAAAAGTTTCATTCTACAAAGTTTTTTTATAACTGAGTTAACAATATTACCTCAAATGTTTAGCTTAAAACGCTTCGTAATTCGTCCTGGAGCTTCAATTCTTCACTAATGGCCTAGATTCACCTAAAAAACGAACCCTTCGTCTTTATTTTGCCCCTCCAGCCTTATTTCGGCAATTTTTCCTTCCAGTAGCCCAGCCACAGAAAATAGACACACAGAGCTTTCGAATGCCACTAGAATTACACAAATAGCCTAAGTAATCTATCCAAACCGACCCAATGAATTCAACCTTCTTGCTTGCCCAAACTCCAGCATGAACCCTCCTTGTGCCACCTGGCCCACTATTGATGATGAAGGGCTAGGATTTAGCAAATGAACTTTGTAACTTCACTCATAATATTACTTCAGCACTACTACTCATTAGATGGCATCGTCTCATTCATATGCTTATTATGCATTCCATCTTCTATCCTTCCTGAGACATGGCATTATTTAGCTCATTAGAAGATATCATATTACTTAAAGTGATTAGGATTTGGGTTTTACAAAAAGTGCTAGCCTAACCTCAATATTGGGGTTACTTACTGAGTATTTTATACCAATTCTTTATTATTCTATGTTTTTCAAGTAAGGAAAAGGATACAACGACGGATGATAGGGGAAATCCGTGATCGTGCCACTGGGACTAGACAAATGCTTCCGCTCATGTTTTCATTTTTTAAAATCTTAGTTTCATAATAGAATTTTAGAAAACTTTCAGTGTTCACTTTGTTGATTGTTTTAGACAAATTTTCTATTAATATTTCGTTCAAATTAAAGGTACCCTGATTGATGCTTTTTAGTTATGTAGTTTTAATAAAAAAATATGTAATTTATAAAATTTATTTTGGTTTTTAGCCAATTCATATATAATGCTGTTTTTTTTATATATGCATGCATATAGTAACGGTCTAGCACAAGTCCTAGGGAATCGAGTCGTTACAGTTAGTATTAGAGCCCATGTTGTGGCTTCTGTAGACTGACTTACTATGTAAGTCCAGATTGTCCCTTTTGGTCATTAACAAATTCTTCGTCATCGCTAGGTATGTCCCTTAAGAAAAAACTCTAGAATAATATGCACAAGATTATGTTGGATTTATGATCGTAATTGACATATTTTCTTGATGAAGATTTTGTTAAAGACTAGTTATGTATGATTGTTAAAAAATGGTATGAGTTAGAGGAAGAGGCAGTCACAAGATTACCAAAAGGAGGCGAGATCTTAAAGGACGAAACCCGACAATTCAGGATCCACAAGATCAAGATCTATAAGTTCAGGACCCCCATGTATCAAAGAATTCCCTGCTGCCTAAGGATCCTTTTGGGTCAGGGTGGCAAAGAACTTAGACACAAAGTTGGGCCTGAGACCCGTCTGTGCCTTCGCAAACACCAATTCCCCCAACTGTCCCGACTGAGTTTACTGATTAGGTAGCAACAATAGGGGAAACAGTCACAACAAAAATGCCGAATAAGGTGAGGGACATGATGGATGAGCGAATGGCCAAGGTTGTGAAATTTCAGCAAACACCACCCACGTAGATTCAAACATCACAAGTTTAGACCCAGAACCAAGCATAGAACCAGATTATGTCAGACTTCTCGGTGGAGGCCAAAAACTTATGGGATTTCAAGAAGTACAACCCTCGTACCTCCAATGGGTCCCTGAAGAACCTTACTAATGTAGAGTTATGACTGCCAACAGTTGAGACAATATTCCGTTATATGAAATGCCCAGAGTGTTGGGGTTAATTGTCACATCCTTTCCTGAGCTTACCTCCTAAACCCAAAATGAGGTGTGAGGATGGTAGATACTAGCCTTTTGTGATACCTACTACCCATCTCTATTGAACTAGCTTTAACTCAACTTAGCCGAAAATTAATTAACTTCAAGTTAGTATAATAGAAATTTAGATTCATATAGTTTAATAGGTTTACAAATCATTTACCCAACCTTTTTGTTTTAACACTACTATAAAAACATTTAACTCATGGTAGACCTTGTCTTTTATAGCAACCTAGACTCTTCTGCTACTTGTGAAGGAAAAACATAAAGGAAAAGAATAAGCTAAAAGCCAATGAGTGATAAACAACTTACAAGGTCTCTTCTTACCCTTAGAAACAAATAGCTCAATCAACATATCCATATAACGAGGTTATTACCCAAACCTTAAGCTTGAACGAGTCCATTCCCTGTTATACCTACACATGGTAGATAGTTAAACATATCTCTCTTATTACTATATGCACATAGATCCACCTCTTATGGACTCAGAAACTAGACCTCGTAGGTCCTCTGACCATCCCATATGAGATTCTTCTTATAGACTTAGGAACTAGGCCCAACAACCCCCTAACCATCCCGTGAGATTTCGCCACATGCTCAGGAACTAGGTCTTTTGACCCTTTGACCATCCCATGCCAAGCATTCTATCATCTACAAGCTACATATACATCTATATACAAAATTTCACAAGAAACCTTTAAAGAATACCGCTCATAGTTCGTTAGTAAAATTTTCTCCTTTTCTCTGAGTTTCCTAGTTTCCCCTATTTCTCCCTAGATTTCGAGCCTATTTTATTCCAATAATCAGCTTAGAATCTTATGTTTAGGGCTAGAATAACCTAGGAATACCTTATTGGCCCTAAACTTAGCTTACCAACTACAATTGATATGAAACTAGACTTTTGAACACTCCTGGACAGCAGTGGATGCAAGGTAAGGCTTCTTTAAGCAGTTGGGTGTAGGGCAACTCTTCTGGACACCTAGACTTCTCTACTCAATGCATGGACCTCAAGTTGGGCACATGGTTCAGTATGCTCAATGCGTAGGCCTCCTCTTCAACATATAGACCACCTCCATAAACTTTAATTCTCTCTAACACTCTCCTTTTTTTAGTCTTCTTTGAGAAGATTTGAGTTGTGAGGTGAAATGAGACCTCATCGGGTATTTATAGGCCTTCAGAAGTGTCCTTTTCCCCTCTGCATGCTCCCAACGCATGACACTTCAGAGTGTATGGAAAATCTAGGTGTCAACACCATGCAAAGCCTAACGCAACACTTATTGACCCCTTCTACTTGCATGCAAGGCTTAAGTGCCTTTACTATGCATAGGCCAACGCATAGCTTCCCTTGAGGTGGCACTTCAACACTTTGCATGCCCTCCCATATGTCCATCTCATCCTTGGCTCGGTCAAAGACTTCATTTGGTCAAGCCACGTACCTCAATTCTCTGTCAATTCGACCTTTTTTCCCAAGTAACTCAAGTCAACGCATGGTACCTCACCAACCAACCTTGTAAGCGTCTAATCATCACCTCCTATATGCCCACAAGATGTTCAACACATGGTTCTCTAGGTTTGGACACATGGTTCCCTAACTATGCTACAAACTTATCTCCCTTTCATAAAATAGCTTCTTTCTTTGGGTTCATAGTATGGTTATGCGTTCAATCATGTCTTCTTCCTTAGGTATGCGTCCAACTATGGCAATTAGGTTCTCTTGGTGTAACTCTTTGCCAAAGGATTGTCTCATGCTTTCATCTTGCTCTTTATAGACCTAAAATGGAATCCACATGGTTCTTCTATGCATCCAACTCTTCTTCTATGCGTCTAACTCTTCCTCACTTCATTCTTCTTTGGTTTTCATCTCCTTCTCATAGCATAGCTTCTTTCTTTGAGCTTAAAGCATAGTCATGCATCCACTCTGCCTCTCTTCAATTCAAGGTATACGTCCACATGGCCATCTTTATGCCCACTTCATCATTTAAGCGCCCAACACTTTAATTTTTAGGGTTTCCCCCATTTATAGTGTCATATGTTGTCCAACACTTAGCTAAATTCCCTCTTGAATACCCTGTGCTTTCACTAACCTTACTCTATGCGCCCAACCCTATTTCTTTTCTTGGTTGTGCATAACTCAACACATGGTTCACTCAACACTTAACCAATTCTTCCCTATGCTTTCACCTTGTCCTTCACTTCAGTGCATGGCTCCTCATGCTCATTGCATAGTTTTTTATGCTCACAACATAGTTTCTTATTCTCGTAGCATAGCTTCTCATGCTCACAACATAATCTCTCATGCTCATAGCATAGTTTCCTTTTTTCTCATAGCATAGTTTCTAACATCCTCCACACATCTAAAATTGCCCAAAGTCTTCATTAGGATGCATCTACCATGCACCTAGCATGGTAGGATTTGACTTAACCATGCTATGAATTATACTTCTTTAACTATGCCATGACTTTGTCAACTATGCTATGACCTACTTCCTTAATTATGCTTGAGTTCTCCTATGCTATGAATCCAACTCTTATTCTCATAGCATAGTTTAGACATTTAGTCAAATTTTTTACTCCAATCTACTATGCCTCCAACACTTAGAAATTTTCCTAAGAACTTTTACTTCCTTCAAGGCATAGTTTAGGTATTTAGCCAAAATTTTCCTTCCAAGGCTTCAAGTTTGAGTTTATCTCTTAATCTAAAGAATCCTGTGAGGGCTCGGATGTTACATCGATGCCCTAAATCTCGTGGTTTTGTAGTTTGTAATTGTGTTTGTAAAATTTTTTTATTTAATAAAATAAGAGGTATTTTATTCGACATTTAGTTGCATTAGCCCAAAAATCGATAAACAAAAATCCAAGGTTATCATAACTTAAACATGTATGTGGAAACATGTAGGTGGATTATGTTTAAGTGTTAACCTAAATTGTCTGTAGTAGATGGATAAGGTTGGGTACTTTATCTTGGTGACACTATGGATACGACCCACTTTGTAGTTGTTACAATTGTTGTAAAGTACTACAAATGATTTGATCCTGATCATTCATGTGAAGACATGTGAGCAGGAGTATCCTATGCAAAGAGTTTGTATAAGATCAAACCATGATATGGATTGTCTCTCTTTATAACATTGTTGTTAGAAGAGACTTACATTTCACCAGGATGACCATAGATGACTTGACCTAAATCCTGAGTGGGTTGTGAACTCCTGCCTATGATAGTGTTCCTTTGATTTGTATGGGAAAGAGTAGCCAGATTCGCCAACTCAATAAGCCTACCATTTTCGGGATTCGTCTGATTGGGGAGCTAGGAACGTAGATACATAAGAAGGAATTTAGTCCTTCTCTTCTGTTAGAATAAGTAGAGAAATTGCCTCTTGAAGAGAAAATTCCGGGGCTTGAACAATGTGGCACCACATCTTCTCTTGGCCCAAGAGGGGTTCGGTTACAGTTGGACTATAACTAATTGTTCATAGAGGGATCGATGGTACTTAAGGAATTAGATGTAACTATAGGTGCAAAACAATAATTTTGGTCCACTTATAGTTACGAGTAATTTGTGAAGAGTTAATGCACTATTGATTGGTTATATCCAATGGACATAGAAATATATCTATAGTGCGAAGAGTATAACTGACGGTCTTTAGTGGAGTGATAAAAAATTAATAAAGAGTTTAATTAGTTAATCTAATATCATTGAAGCTTCAATCTATAGGTCCATAAGGTTCCCTTGTTAGCTCAATTAGGGTTAATAAGAATCGAGTTAATTTTGGATTAATTTAAAATGTATAAATTAATTGAAGGGAATTAATTATATAAGATATAATTAATATAATTTATATGATACAGTATAAAATAAATTTTAATGAGAGAAATAAATATTTGAATATGATTCAAATATTAATTATATGAATATGATTTATATAAAAATTATGGGTTAAAATTAATATGAATATGATTCATATTTGTATAGGTTATATGAGATTAGTAATCCATATGTTATATTATATGTGATATAATATAAATTATAGGTTATTTATTATATATGATACAACACAAGGTTATTTATAATAAGTTGGTTATTATGTAATAAAATTCAAAATTATATTTTTAATTTTTTAATTTTAAATTTTTGAGAGGGAGAGTTAGTTTCATAACTTCCCCATCTCTCTCCCTTAATCTCTTAACCCAAAATACGTGAAGAAGGGTTCTCACGGTTTTACAGAGATAGAGAGTGCTCTCATTGGTGAGATCTTGATCTTCATCCTCCTAAGAAAAAAAATTGCTCTCTGTAACTCTTATCAAACTCGTACTCATTTTTCCCAAAATTAATCCCTAGAAGCCCACAACTCTCTAGTAGTTCTCATCCTTGAGAATTACGGGGAAGCCCTCGTGGTGGTGTTCGAGTTTTATATTGTTAAGCATTCTGTTTAGGTTTGGGAGGAGAAATGTCATTCGTGAGAAGAGTTTGTGACATTGCTATGAATTGGGAGAAGAAACGTGAAGACAATAATCTTCAAGAGTGAGTTGTCTAATTCCCTAAATTTCTTCTTAGATTTCACAGTAGGCAACATGTTTAATGTAAAATTGTTTGTTATTTGTTTCCGTTCTCTGCTTTATTGTTTTGTAAAATAAAAATTAGATACATGATTGCATTTAATGCTTCCACTATGGGTATTTAAAACCCTTCAATTATTATCAGAGCACCAATTGAGTCTCATTTCTCACTTTTGAACTATAATTCAGGGTTATGGTGGGTATTAGATCTGTGAAGTATGTTATATGTTTTTGTAGTTTGGATGTTTGCGAAATTGGCTTTGGTTTTACCACCTTTTTTTTATTCTATTTGTAAAGGCCTGTTGTTTTTTGGCATAATTATTATTGCAATTGAGTTTGTATTCATGTTCGTGTCTCTCGTGATCAAGTTTCACTTCAATTTGGCGAAATTCGGAGCAAGAGTAGACATTCTGCCTTAGAGCGTAAGACTAGAGCATTGTAACACTTGTCTTACGATATAAGGCAGAAGGCTCAACATTGCAACGTTGCGAGCAATGTAGCGCTGCACTACGGAGATTAGAATGCCAACGTTGCAATGCTGATAGAGAGCGTTGCGACGCTCTAGACGTGAGGCAGGCACACGCGAGGATGGACGTCTGTTCATGGGTTCGTGTCCTTTTCCAAGCGATTTTCAAGCAGTTTTTAATTATTTAATTATTATTTGTAATAATGATTTAATTTATTGTATTTTGATTAATTAAATTAATACAAGTGTTATATTAATTTAATTAATGTTTTCGGAAGCCAATTTCAGTCCAATATTGTTGTTATAATTATTATACATGTGATGTATAGTTTTGTAATTATATATGTCATATTTTATGCCATATAGAAAAATCCCACCATAGGATAAACAATCATTCATGCATCATTCTAATATAAATGTTATATTATAAAGTTTCATGATTAATTAAGCATGCCCATGCATCATATTAAATATAATTGTTATATTATATGATTGTATACATTAATTGAAGGAAATCGGATGTGAGGATTTCCATGAGCAGCGAAATGATCATTCCAAATTCCATTCGTATTTGAACATACACAATTACAATCAAGAAACTGAAACAAACTGGTCATGCAACATACGAAATTACAACATGCTTTACAGAATAGATCAAGGCATAAATTACACATACCTTTAAAGACTCATCTTTAAACACCCTCGATCACGAACGCTCGTTCAAACAGTAAGACAACAATCACGAATGCTCGAACATTTCGACCGCAACACAGCACGATCAATCAGCAACCACCACATGAACACCGTAAACTCAACGAATAGCCTCCAAAAACCTCGAACTAAGTCGAGTTGAGTACGACACCACCACAATGGCTACCTCGGTATTCTCGGTGTGAGAATCTAGAAAAGTGGGCTCTGTGTGGACTTGGTTTGAGGAAGAGACCGGAGGAAGAACAATCGTGTAAACGATTGAGCAAGTGGGAGATGACAAGGTCTATCGTATAGACAATGCCTAATCGTTTAACAAATACTATGCGATCGTTCAACAAAAGCTGCACGATCGTTTAACTATCGGCCAACTAAGTGAATTATCGTGTAGTGTCACTCTTCGATCGTTTAGTCTTTCTTCAGCTATCGTTTAGTGAATCTAATCCACTTGACAGCTTTTCGGTGAGAACTTGCTGAGAATAGCAACTTTCTTAAATCTACTAAATTTAGGAAAACATTTTTTCTTTTATCTCACGGTTACCATGAAACTACCAATAACCTCCCACTCAATTGGTTATTAGAGAAAAAGAGATAATTATCCAACAATTAATATTATTATAAATATATATGATAACCAACTTATCATAGTATATTTATAACCTATAGTTTTAATATTTCATCTCATAAAACATATAAACCATAGCTCTTTTTCTATTTCATGGTACTTAATGTAAATCTCATTTA
>NC_052351.1:13103484-13114376 GCF_009727055.1 Benincasa hispida | reverse complement strand
GTTAAGAAGAGTTCAGTTGTCGGTCTTTAGTGGAGTGCTTGGTAGTTAACGGATGGTGGATCCCGTGACTAAAGAGTTTAGTCAGTTATTCACGTACCGTTGTGAGCTTCAAGCTATAGGTCCATAAGGTTCCCTTGGTAGCTCAATGGATTCAAGTTGAGAATCAGTTCTTGGTGTTGATTTGAAATGTTCAAATTGACAAGAGGTAATTCGATTATATATGATATGATCGGTGTGGTGTATGAGATACACCTAATGGAGGATTAATATTGGCATGTCTCCACATGAATGGTTAGGATCTACCATCTATAGTAGTTTACAACACTTGCAAACCTCTACAAAGCGGGCCGTATCTATAGTGTCACCAGGATCAGGTATCCCTTCTTAATCCTTATACTATAGACCTATTTAGGTTATCACTTAAGGCATGATCTACTTGTATATCTCATATACATGCTTAAGTTTATATATAATAACCATGGAGCTTTGTTTATTGGATATGAGTAAATGTCAAATAAAATACTCTTATTTTATTCATAAGAATGTGTACAAATTACACACTACGAGACTTCGGGAGAATTAGGACACCAATCCCAACATTAATAACATGTCCATGCATCATTTTTATATTATATGTATTATAATATATGGTATGAATGGTCGAATGGATGTTATTATTTAATTTTCATTACTTCTTTATATAATTGTTATGTATGTTGTAATGAAAATAGAGATACATGAAGCATGACACAACTTTAGTAAAATTATAACTACTATAATTTTTAGGTTTTAATTGTTTCATTAAACTTTATAATAGTTATAAGTTAATGAAATTAGAATTAAAATCTATAATAAAGAGCTACATGCAAATATAGATTAAAATTGGTTTTAAATATTTTAAAATTGATTTCACTTTAGACCTATGTTTACAATATTTTTAATATGATTAGAAATAGGTTTAATATTTTAATTCTGTTTAATAGGATTAAATTGGATTCAAATGAAAGATTAAATTTATAACAAATTGATCTATAAGGGACCTTTATCTAAGGAAAGTTCTATCTAGGCTAGAGTATTTAAGCTGACGGAAAGGGAATATCCTACCTCAAAACCAACCTGGAAGGTGAATTAGATAAATTTGCTATGAACATGCAATGAGTAATAAAGTTTGTTAAAGAGTTTAATGGATATTAATCAACATTGTTAAACTATCCAATGTAATTGTTACATTGGACAAAGTTAACAATCACTTAGTAAAAGTTATTAGCCACTTTTTTCTAAGAAAACTAATCCTAGGTGAAACACTCAGTGGGAGGAAAATGATGTAATTTCAATTTCTTTTTACGTTTCTCCCTAAAAGTTCACACTGTGAGATCTATACTCGGCCTCAAGGCACCTTTGCTTGTATCCCTATGTAGATAGTGTTTGTATAGGTCAATAACAAGGTGAATGGAGAGAGTGTTTATAGTAAGTGGGAGAGCAATGTGTGTCAACACATCCCACGTTCTCCTTCATTAGTTTGCAGTAAACTTTCATGCTCGGCCTCGATGCACCTTTGCTTGTGTCCTTCTAAAGATGGTGTTTTCATAGATTCTTACTCAAACTTCAGAAGTGGATAAGATTGCTTTGGTTTTTGCCCCAATCGATTTTTCCCACGATTGACTCATTGAGGTGGAACTCTAGAATCTAAAATGAAGGGTTTCACTTACAAGAAATTGTTAAGTATGTTAATAATTTATGGATCAAACAATGGTGACTAATCATTATAGGAATAAGAGTTATTCTGATGTAATTATTAGTTGAGAATGTCTCAATTCAGTGAAAAGGTAACTGATCACCCTATAGTGGCTTTTACCCTAACCCTTTGAAGCATCATTTCAAAATAGACGTCATTTAGGGTACATTAGAATTTTGTTAAATTGATTGGTTTGAATTGGGTAATGACTCAACAACTAATATAAATAATTTGTATGTTTTAGCAAATTACAAAATGACTAGCGCTAATTGGAACCTTCTAAAAGCTTATCAATTAATTAGCGAAAACTACACTAGTTGGAAAAACTCAATTAACATTGTGCTAATCATCGATGATCTGAGGTTCGTTCTTGTTGAGGAGTGTCCTCAAGTACCCAATGCTAAAGCATCTCGAAATGTTCATAATGTGTATGAAAAATGGGTCAAGGCAAACGAAAAGGCCTGAGCATATATTTTGGCCAGCTTGTCTGAAGTTTTGGCTAAGAGCATGGACCCATGGTCACAGCTCGTGACATAATGGATTCATTGAGGGAGATGTTTGGACAACCTGTGCGGAAGCGTGATATGCAATCATGTCTCTCAATTAATTTTATAGAACATACATAAATTAGAGATGTGATAGAAACTAGACATGATAAACATCCTATAGCATGCTTTTATAGAACAAGATAAGAACAAAGGGGAAGTCGTACGTACTTACCCTTGATCATGGACACTTCTTCCATAAACTCATGAACAAGGCTTGGACACAACCAAGTAGAGACCTCTGTATTCTCTATAGGACTGAGAATCCATGAGAGGTGTAGGCTTCATTATTAATTTTTTGGAGAGGGAAGGGAGAGTAATTGAGATGAAAACAAAACGCAGAAGTGATCCTTGTGTATTTTGTAAGGAGAGAATCTTCTGAAGAAGGAAAGTAAGATCAATCTAAATCTTCTACTCTCTCTTTGCCTATACATGATCAAAATGAGAGAATTGGGGTGAGGGAGTTATCCCCAAATTTAGAATAATTTAAATTCAAATAATTTAAATTAACCTAAATACATATACATATTAACTACTTTAATATGTATGTATAATAAACTTTATGTTATATCAAATACAACACATAAAATATAGTTTATTAACCTCTCATTTATCTTATAGTATTTAATATGAATCAAATTCATATTAAATTTAACCTATAGTTTTTATATGAATCATACTCATATAATTAATATTCGAATCATATTCAAATATTTTTCCTCTAAAATAAAATTTTATATTATAATGTATCGCATAAATTATATTAATTATATTATATATAATTAATTTTCTCAATTAATTTGAACTATTCAAATTAATCCAAAATTAATTCATACTCAATAATCCCAGTTGAGCTATAGAAGGGGCCTTATAGACCTATAGATTGAAGCTCCAATAGTACTTGATTAATTAATTAAACTCTTTAATTAAATTAATCAACCTCCATTAATTGTCGGTCATTCCACTAAAGACTGACAACTACACTCTTTGCTATAGATATATTTTCGTGTCCATTGGATATAACCAATCAACAGAGCGTTGACCCTTCATAAATTGCTCGTAAGTACAACTAGGCCAAAATTATCATTTTGCCCTTGTAGTTACATCTAACTCCTTAAGTATCATCGATCCCTCTAATGAATAATTAGTTATAGTCCAACTATAACCGAACTCCTCTTTGATCAGGAGAGGGTGAGACGTCTCATTGTTCAAGCCCTGAAATCAGCCCTTAAGGAAGTAATTTCTCTACTTACCCTAACAATAGGGAAAGAAGAATCTCTTATTGTGTAATTGTGTTCCCAGCTCCCCAATCAGATGAATCCCCAGAATAGTAGGCATATTGAGTTGGAGAAATTGGCCACTCTCACCCATGCAAATCAATGGACTGCCTTCATAGGCAGAGTTCATAACTCACTTAGGATTCAGGTCAAGTCACCTATGGTCATCCTGGTGAAATGTAAGTCTCTTCTAGCAACGATGTTATAAAGAGAGACTATTCATTTCATGGTCCGGTCTTATACAAACTCTTTATATAGGATACTCTCGCTCACATGCCTCTACATGAATGATCAGGATCAAATCATTTGTAGCACTTTACAACACTTGTAACAGCTATAAAGCAGGCCATATTCGTAGTGTCATAAAGATAAGGTATCAAACCTTATCCATTTACTACAAACCATTCAGGTTATCATTTAAGCATGATCCACCTATATGTCTCTACATACTACAGGGATCGAATACCGCAACAGAAGCGTCTCTCGTGTGAGATCACCTTACATCCCGTGATTCGATTTTTACAATAAACAAAATTGTTGTACTAGATAGAATAGATAAACACATAAACTAGCATCTAATGGGGAAAGAGTTAGAACGATTCTTACCTTTGTAGATTTCCCAAGTGCCACGAACAATCCTCTCAAAGGTTCCAATGAATGGATTTCTAAATGGTCTTGATCACGAATAACTCCTTGAGAAATCTCAAATACTACCACGAGAGTTACCTCGTTATTCTCTAGGATTCCAATAGAGGGATAAAATGTACCCAACTATTGGGAAAGGGAGAAGAGAAAAGTGTTTTGGAAAGTTGAGAGGATTTAGAGAAAATTATGCACAATAACACCAGGAAGTTGTGTATGGTCAGAGTTTCTCTCCAATGAGAACTGTGTGTTTAGTGCTGTGCATTCCAAAAGGGTCATGAGGAGGTCTTTATAGAGAAGGACTAAGCATCTTTCTCAATATATTTTTCTTTTATTAATATTATTTAATTAATTAGCTAATTTAATTAAATAACACTTATTCAATTAATTAGCCCAATTAAATAACACTTATTTAATTATGATTTACACAATAATTAAATATCTACTTATACATTAAACTCAATTTAATGTATACATTCAATTATCATATACACCCCATGTATATGTGCAAAACCTCTCTATTAGTTAACTCTTTGTGAATCTAATTCACTTGAATTAATTAATTTGAATCTTATTCAAATATTACTCTCCAATTTAATAGTAGATCATATGCATAATTAATTATATATTAGTCATATTAATATATAGTTTCCTCAAATTAATTTGAACAATTCAAGTTATCCCTTTTAAGTATCTTCCAGTGAGCTAACGAGGGGACCTGGTGGACTTGTAGATCAGAAGCTCCAACGATATGAGATTAATTGGTCAAACTTATTAACCAAGTTAATCAATATTCGTTAAATGTGGGTACACTCCACTAAAGACCCACAACTGCACTATTCTCACTACAGATATATTTATGTGTCCACGAATATAGACCAATACCAGCAAGGTAGTCCTTCACGAGTGTTCGTAACTCCAACTGGGTCAAATTACCGTTTTACCCTTGGGTTACCTCAGATTGCTTAAGTACCAGTGCTTCTCTAAGAAATATTTCGTTTGGAATTGGAAGTGGAACTGCCCTCGTTATTTAAAGGAAAAGAAGAAGGCCAAACAAGGTAAACATGATTTACTAGTTTTGGAGACTTCCTTGGTGGAGAATGATGAATCTGCCTAGATTATAGACTTTGGGGTCACTAACCAGGTTTGTTCTTCATTTAAAGGAATTAGTTCCTGGCAGCAGCTTGAGGCTGGTGAGATGACGATGCGAGTTGGAACTAGGCACATCGTCTCAGCTGTGGCAGTGGGAGGCCTCCGGTTGACTTTACAAAATAGGTTTATCATTTTGAATGATGTATACGTTGTTCCCGAGTTAAAGAGGAACTTGATTTCTGTAAAGTCATTGCTTGAATGTAAATACACCTTAAACTTTTCTGTAAATAAAGTGTTTATTTCAGAAGATGGTGTTGATATATGTTCAGCTAAACTGAAAAACAATTTGTATGTGCTAAGGCCGTTAGCAACAAATTCCCTCCATAACATAGAGATGTTTAAAACTGTCATAACTCAAAACAAATGACTTAAGGTTTCTCCTAAATAAAATGCCCAACTTTGGCACCTACGTTTAGGACACATCAATCTCAATAGGATTGAGAGGTTGGTGAAGAATGGACTTCTAAACGAGTTAGAAGAAAATACTTTACCTGTGTGCGAGTCAAGCCTTGAAGGCAAAATGTCTAAAAGACATTTTACTGGAAAAGGTTATAAGGCCAAAGAGCCTCTAGAGCCAGTGCATTCAAACCTTTGTGGTTCGATGAATGTGCGAACCAGGGAGGCTACAAGTATTTCATCACTTTTATTGATGATTATTCGAGGTATAAGTATGTTTATTTAATGCAACATAAGTCAGAATCCTTTGAAAGTTCAAAGAGTTCAAGGCTGAAGTTAAAAATGCATAAAGTAAAAGGATTAAAACACTTCGATCTGATCGAGGTGGAGAGTTTTTGGATTATGAGTTCCAGAACTATATGATAGAACATGGAATTGTTCCCAACTCTCAGCACTTGATACACCTCAACAGAATGGTGTATCGGAGAGGAGGAACAGAAACCCGTTAGACATGGTTCGATCAATGATGAGTTACGCTTCCTTACCGGACTCGTTTCTGTCTCTTATACACATCTAGATGTGTATAAGAGACAGCTTTTACAGTCCGTCTAAAAACAAGGTGTTTTTTTCCACGAACGCTACTTTTTTGGAGGAGGATCATATCAGGGAGCATAGTCCACGTAGTAAAGTCTGTCTCTTATACACATCTAGATGTGTATAAGAGACAGGGGTTACTTTTATGATCCTAAGGAAAATAAAGTGTTTGTATCGACAAACGCTACTTTTCTTGAGGAGGATCATATAAGGGAGCACAGTCTAAGAAGTAAAATCGTGTTGAGTGAGCTTTCCAAAGAAACTACTGAAACATCAACAAGAGTTGTTGAAGAGTCTGCTACCTCAACAAGAGTTGTTGATGGAAGTTCATCTAATAAGTCAAATCCATCTCAAGAGGTGAGGGAACCTCGACATAGTGGGAGGGTTGTGAACCCATCTATTCGTTATATGGGTTTAATTGAAATCCTAGCTATGGTAGTTGATGGCGAGGTTCAGGATCCGTTGTCTTACAAGAAGGCAATGGAGGATGTTGACAGAGATGAATGTGTCAAAGCCATGGATCTCGAGATGGAGTCTATGTACTTCAACTCAGTTTGGGATCTTGTAGTTCACATGAAGAAATTCGGCCTTTAATATCAGTTTTAAACCAACATTAAAGGTAGTGTTATTAAAAGGCCTTTAATGTCGATTGCCTTTAATGTCGGTTTTAAACCGACATTAAAGGCCTTCAGTAACACCAATATTGCAGCCAACCGACATTAAAGACCTTCAATGTCGGTTGCAACCGACGTTGAAAGTCTCAATATTGAAAGTCTTGCAACCGACATTAAAGCCTGTTTTTTTTAATTCTTAACCGACATTGAAGCCCGAATCTATCCATTTTTTTAAAATTCCGTTGCCGAATCAATTTTTTTGGTCAAATAAGTTAAAAACGACATTATATGTCTCGTGTTGGGTCAGGAAACGTTTGTCATTGTTTATATTAAATAGTATAAAAAAAATTGCATGGCGAGCCCATCAATATTTGTCTTCCACCTATGAGTTTATCCACCAACAAGAATCAATATTTCCAATCCATTACATATACTTATCAATATTTGTCTTCCACCTATGAATTTATCCACAAACAAGAATCACAATACCAAAACCAGACTTTCATAGAATACTTACACCAAAGCCAAGATTTCTCTCATTCATAAATATCAAGTAGTACTAATTCCATGAATAAACCAGAATCACAATACCATGAATACAGCTTCCAATAATAAACAGATCATGTCTTCCACCTATGAATTTATCCACAAATAAGAATCATAATACTAGAATCAGACTTTCATAGAATACTTACACCAAGCCAACAAAAACCAGACTTTCATAGAATACTTACACTAAGCCATCATTTCTCTCATTCACAAATATCTAGTACTAATTCCATGAATAAACCAGAATCACAATACCATAAATACAGCTTTCAATAATAAACATATCATGTCTTCCACCTATGAATTTATCCACAAACAAGAATCACAATACCAGAACCAGACTTTTATAGAATACTTACACCAAGTCAACCAGAACCTGATTTTCATAGAATACTTACACCAAGCCATCATTTCTCTCATTCACAAATATTTAGTTCTAGTTCCATGAATAAATCAGAATCACAATACCATAAATACAACTTTCAATGATAAACAGATCATGTCTTCTATGAATTTATCCACAAACAAGAATCACAATACCAGAACCAGACTTTCATAGAATACTTACACCAAAGCCATCATTTCTCTCATTCACAAATATTAAGTAGTACTAATTCCATGAATAAACAAGAATCATAATACCAGAATACAGCTTCCAATAATAAACAGATCATGTCTTCCACCTATGAATTTATCCACAAATTCATTCTAAACTAGCATTTACATTCTATTGAGACAAAAAGACAAGAATTACATCCTTACACAAATCGGCCAACAAAAATTGCCCATTGGGTCCGAATTATATCAATCTCTCCTTGCGTATATGCATCTTTTGTATTGAACTACAAAAAAGAAAAAAAAAAAAAAGATAAACTCAACATAAGTTTACGTCCATTTATTAAACTAAAGCTAGCACTATATAAAAAATAAATAATTTACGTACGAGACTAGTAATGGGAGTAGTAGAATTATGCACTATTTCGTGTATATACTTTTGCACATAGTACCCGCATCCTACAGAATCTAATTGACAAGGGCACTGCATATAAAGTTGAAAACAATTGTTAAATTGTTATAAAGAAGTCGAATGAACATAAAATGTTAAAAAATGAATACAAATTTACCTTTACAGATTTTCATTTTGGAGAAGACCGATAGTGTTGGAGATCGTGCTTGGCTTGCCATGTTTTCAATCCACTAAATAGTTTAAAAACATTAGTTAAACGTAAATACTTCAATTAAGAGCTAAGAAAGTTCAATTACACTTATATATTTATAACTCCATGAAAATCCTCTTGACCTTGCTTCGAAGAGAATCCAAAACATAAACACATTTTTCTTGTAGACTGATTACAATCAATATCCAATGATAACTATAATAAGCAACAATTTTGAAATATTAGTACGTGTATAATGAAAATTAGCCACAACATAAACACAATTTACTTACCCTGTGTTATATGGAATGAGGACTATTTGGTCTAAATTAGCCAATTCTAGTTGATTGGCTAAATTTCTGGATCGAATATCTTAAGACTTCACGTGTGGCAATATTCTTGCTTGATCAATTATAAAAAACTTCTTCGTAATATCACGACCACATTCATCCCAAAGATACCTAAACAAAGTAAAAGTTAATATTTATCAACATGAAACAAAGTATACATGAGTGAATCTAGATGAGTAATACTTACGCAATGTATGTTAAAATACACATATAGCCTATTTCAACCATATTGCAATATTGGAGCAGATCATCACGGCCTAAATAAATAAATTTGTCTCTTCCAAATATATTCTCGTCCAAAGAGATACGGATCATGTCTACATTGTTCATGTTATGCATGGCATGTACGTTCAATAATTTGATAGTACCATTAGCGTTAGCATATTTGGAGGACTGGCTGAAGCTCTTAATTGGTGAATGATCCTACCATAATCAAAGTTACAAAAATTCAAAGTAGGAAAAATAATAAATAACCAAACTCATAAACTGAAAAGGAAACATATTTTTTTCTCGTCACCCATAACTACAAGTTCACGAGACCATTTTACGAAGTTGCCCATTGCTTGCTTTAAGAACTCTGTTTTACCCTTCATAGGAATTGGTATAGGTAAATCTTCTCCAATGACAATGTCAAATAGAACTTAACAGTTAAGCATGACACATCATCATCAAATGCTGTGGCTACTGCAACAATATTATCTACAATTCCTATAGCCAAGTGGCATGGTATCCCCTTAACAAATTTAAAAGAACTTATGTCATGCATGCTAAGCGCGTACAATATGATAAAAATTTAAAAGTCACAATAAATAAATTACCTCCAAATCTTCTTAGACATCTTCTCAGTATCTTCTTCTTTAGACATCTTCTCGGTATCTTCTTCAGATGCACTTAGTGTAACACTTCCAACAGATGATTTGGACTGATGAGATTGTTTGTTGTGAGTTCTTTCTCTTAACATTTTACCATGTCGAATAATTTTTTGACTAGAGCCTCCTTCAGTTTCTTGGCTCATAGAGGACTTTGGTTTTACTAATTTGAAATATTGAGAATGGGAAACAAAATCACCCATTCCTCTAACACGTCCCCAATGTTATTCTGTACCCAATGCTTCAGTGAGAACATCTTCATCTTCATGAACTTCAGCCAATTTATCCTGTAAAACATATTACAATTTTCACACAATATATATATCATCTTAAACTTATCTATATGTCATCTTAAATTTTACATAATATATACTTACAATCCGATTGGCACATTCTCGAGTAACTTCATCAAAGTATTCATTATTCTTTCCTTTTCTTGCATACCCTTTAACTGAGATGAATCGATCGCCTTTCACCATATAGCATTAAAGAAGAAGCAAAGGCGAGTAATTGCAAGTCTTACATGTTTGGGTAAAATATCACGAATGGCTACCGGTAATAATTGTTGCATAAGAACGTGATGGTCATGCGACTTAAGTCCGTAAAGTTTCAAATCTGTGATCGACACTAAACTTTGAATGTTCGATGAATAGCCTTTAGGTACTTTAATTTCTGATAGTACCTTACAAAAGCTCAATTTCTTAGCTCGTGTTAATGTATAACATGCGGGAAGTAAAAAGACTTTTTTCTCTCCTACTTGAGGGGCTAACTCTGATTTAATGTTCAATTCCATCAAATCTAATCGAGTCTTTATTCCATCTTTTGCTTTACCAGGAATATCAAGCAATGTGCCAATAAGATTTGCATATACATTCTTTTCAATGTGCATCACGTCTAAACAATGTCGCACGTCAAGATACTTCCAATATTCTAACTCGAAAAGAATAGATTTTTTCTTCCAATAAGTTGAAGTGTTATCTCCACTGTTCTTTTTTTTTTATATACTTTTCTT
>NC_052351.1:13093320-13102154 GCF_009727055.1 Benincasa hispida | reverse complement strand
ATTGAAAAATATGCAACTTCAACAAATTTAGAACAACTAGACTTTTAAGATAAGCATCTTATAAATATTACCTTGTCCTTGTTATTAATGTTGTTATGAAGTCCTTTTTGTGTTGGGTGCACCTTCTCCACTTGTCAACCTTCTTAAAACACGTCCAATGCAATCTTCCTTCCAAATCCCAAAAATCAAAATTTAGCCTGATACGACAAACTTGAACTTAACAAATGAAAAACTTCACTCAACACCACATAACAACTGGCAGTGAATTCTAAGCTTAAGCCAATGGGAGGTAAGGACTCTAAACGGTGACATATGGAGATGACAAGCATGAACCATTAACCACGTTACGTATAAATTAGAGTTTATAAGAAAAATGAAGAAAACAAGACATGAGATCTCACAAGATGTTACAATAAAATTGCTCTAATCAGGATGATAGTATACTTTCTTGCTCCCACCTCTCCATTCCAGTGAAAAATAACACTACAAAGTAGCTACAATTAAAAATGAAGAACAAAAGGATGTGAATGCAACAAAAGAAGAGCCTATGAACAAAAGGACATGAAATCCACTGTAAAATCCTTAATCACTATTATGCTGTAGATTTCTAGATTTGTGAAATACAAACTAAAAGTGGAATTTACCAAGCAAAAAGCTGAAAATCAACAGCCTAAATGTAAAAAACAGCAGTATAAATTTTACAGAATGCTTATTTCTTTCAGCTAAACCAATTTCAGGTAACTCTTGCTTATTTCTTTTCACCTTAAAGTGTAGAATCAAAGATGAACCTACTAAGATAAATTCCCAAACATATTATTCTTCAAAATCTAAGAAATTTTGTCCACAGAGTACTTTATTATTCTTGCTTGAAAATTTCAAGTACTTTATGTGATACAAGGTCATGGACTTGAAGAACACATCAATGAAGATCTAAAGATTCCAGATGTTTTTTGCCAGAGAAGTTTTAGATGAAGAAAAACCCAAACTTTATGAATCTGCTCTGAAGAAGATAAACACGAAATTTCTCAAATGGATACAACAAGACAAGCTACTCTTTTGGTGGTTATTAGGTTCGATGACAAAATAAAATGTTGTTCAAATATTCAACTATCAAATGACAGAGGAAGACAACCCCACCTAAAGGAAAACGAAAATGTTGTTCAAATATACTTGCGATGGAGAAGCTTGGATGATGAGCTCGTTTCCGATGACCGCCCGATGAAGATAACCCCACCTGAAGGCAAACGACCAACCAACAGCTACTGAGAGAGGAGAGAGTTTGTTTAGGTAGGCAAACGGCTGATCGAGGGTTGCAGTACTTTTGGTAAAGTGAGAGAGTTGAGAGATGAAATTTAGGGCACGCGTGCACGAGAGAGAAATGAAAATTTTGATAAATTTAAAGAAAAAAAATAATGGGAGGCCTTCAATGTCGGTTTTAAACCGACATTGTAGGCTATCTTCAATGTCGGTTTAAAACCAACATTGAAGATCCATTTTTTTCAACCAACATAATACATCCGATAATACTATTTTCAACCGACATTAAAGCCCGAATTTCTTCTAGTGGTTCAACCTGATGGGGTTAAACCTATAGGTTGTAAATGGATCTACAAGAGGAAACGAAGTGCTGATGGGAAGGTGCAAACCTTCAAGGCTAGACTTGTGGCAAAAGGTTATACACAGGTAGAGGGAGTTGACTATAAGGAGACTTTCTCGCCTTTTGTCATGCTTAAGTCTATCTACATCCTCCTATCCATTGCCTCATATTATGACTATGAGATATGGCAAATGGATGTCAAGACTGCTTTTTTGAATGGTAATCTTGAGGAGATCATTTATATGGTGCAACCCGAGGGATTCATAGCCCAAGGTCAAGAGCAAATGGTTTACAAGCTGAATCGATCTATCTA
Source organism: Benincasa hispida (assembly GCF_009727055.1). Taxonomy (NCBI): domain Eukaryota; kingdom Viridiplantae; phylum Streptophyta; class Magnoliopsida; order Cucurbitales; family Cucurbitaceae; genus Benincasa; species Benincasa hispida. The sequence continues at coordinate 13,100,244 of NC_052351.1, read as the reverse complement.
TGGACTGAAATAGGCATCTCAATCTTGGAAAATAAAGTTTGATACTGCGATCAAATCTTATGGCTTTGACCAAAACGTTGATAAGCCTTGTGTCTACAAGAAAATCATCAATAGTTCAGTAGTTCCTAGTGTTGTATGTAGACGATATCCTACTCATTGGGAATGATAGAGATTTACTGACTTCAGTTAAGAACTGGCTAGCGACCCAATTCCAAATGAAAGATTTGGTAGAGGCTCAGTTTGTTCTTAGGATTCAGATCTTTTAGAATTAAAATAACAAAGGTAGCACTGTCTCAAGCATCGTACATTGACAAGATTTTGTTCAAGTACTCGATTCAAAACTCCAAGAGGGGCATATTGCCTTTTTGGCATGGAGTTACATTGCCTAAAGAATAGTGTCCTAATAAATCTCAAGAGGTTGAGGAAATCAGACAGGTCCCCTATGCATCTATTGTGGGCAGTTTGATGTACGTGAACTCTGATTTGATCCTTACAACATACACTGACTTTGATTTTAAGACTGATAAGGATTCTTTGGAGAACAAGGGACTACATGCTTGTGTATGGTTCAAAGGATTTGGTCCTTATAAGATACACAGATTATGATTTTCAAACTGATAAGGATTCTCGAAAATCCACTTCAGGATCAGTGTTCACTCTTAATGAAGGGGCTGTAGTATGGCGAAGCACTAAGCAGGGGTGCATCGCTGACTCCATCATAGAGGCCGAGTATGTAGCGGCTTGAGAAGTTACTAAGGAGGCCGTTTGGCTTAGGAAGTTCCTGACTAATCTGGAAGTTGTTCCAAACATGTCTAGACCCATCACCCTTTATTGTGATAATAGTGGTGCTATGGAAAATTCCCGTGAGCCTCGGAGTCATAAACGCTACAAGCATATAGAGCAGAAATACCATCTCATCCGAGAGATTGTGCATCGAGTGGACGTGATTGTCACAAAGATATCTTTGGAGCACAACGTTGCTGATCCATTTATGAAGACTCTTATGGCTATAGTGTTTGAGGGTCACCTGTAGAGTATTGGTCTATGGGACCGACTGTAGCTGGACTAGGGTAAGTGGGAGATCTTGTACTCGCCGTTTGTGCCCTAGTTTATTGTTTTGTGTACTTGTAATGAGATTATCTTTCACACCCCATTAGCTTTATGACAAGTGGGAGATTGTTGGGGTTAATGCCCTAAATCTCGTAGGGCTCTATAGATTGTAAACACCTATATGAACAAACACTTTTGGTGATTTATAATATGAGATATTTTATTCATTCCAGTCTATGAAATATGAGATATTTTAGTTGCATTAACCACCAACCAATAAACTAAGATCCATGGTTATCGTTGTAACTTAAACATGTATGTGGAGATATACAAGTGGATCGTATTTTAAATAATAACCTAAATGGTCTATAGTATATGGATAAAATTGGATATCTTATCCTGGTGACACTACGAGTATGGCCCACTTTGTAAGTGTTACAAATGTTGTAAAGTGCTACAAATGATCTAATTCTAATCATTTGTGTATTAGACAAGCGAGCGGGAATATTCTATACAAAGGAGTTTGTATAAGATCGGACTACGAAATGCTTAGTCTCATTATATAACGCTGTTCATAATTGAGATTTTCATTTCACTAGGATGACCATAGGTAACATGACCTTAATCCTGAGTGAGTAGTGAACTCCTGCCTATGAAGGCAGTCCTTTGATTTGCATGCGTGAAAGTGGCCAGATCGCCGAATCAACAAGTCTACCACTTTGGGGATTTGTCTGATTGGGGAGTTGGGAACTTAGCTACACCAGATGGAATTCAGTCCTTCCCCGAAGTAGGGGTAAGTAGGTAAATTGCTCCCTTAAAGGCTGATTCCGAATCTTGAACAATGTGGCATCACACCCTCTTTTTTCCTGAGAGAGGTTCAGTCATAGTGGGACTATTATGTAACTACAGGGCAAAATGATAAATTGGCCTAGTTGTACTTACGAGTGATTTGTGAAGGGTCATCGTACTGTTGATTGGTTAAAATCGCTCATAAGGACCATAAACTCTTTAATCATGATATCCACCATCCGTTAACTTCCGGGCACTCCACTAAAGACCGACAGCTGCACTCTTCTCTTGGCCCGAGAAGGGTTTAGTCAAGAAACAAAGACTATATTTTTTAGAGAATGATATAAAATACTTTTGTTCAATTAGACAAGAAACAAAGATTAAGTTCTTTTTGATATTAGGAACTACATATACATCATCTAATAACATATATCGTTTCTTGTCTAAAAATAACTTAAGCCTGCCTATGGAAACAGCTGAAACGACTTCACTAATACCGACTTGAAGAGTCATCTCTCCAGCTACCAACTGTCTCCAGGAATTAAATCCTTGATAGGAAGAACATACGTGATTAGCAGCCCTCGAATCAATTATCCAAGTAGAATCATCATTGTCACACCCCCTCCCGAGCTCACCTCTAAAACCCGAAAGGAGGCGTGAGGATGATAGATACCACCTTTTTGTGATACCTACTGCCTATCTGAACCTTTTCTCTCTTACTAAACTCAAGCCAAGTAAATAAGCAACTACTGTTTGCAACAACAACTTATTTTTATTACAAACAGAATAATGTTTATACAACTCTCAGACTTAACTACAATGTCTACAATAACCACTTAAATTCAGAAGTGTGGTTGTGGCGTGGTAGACCTTGACCTTAGCAGCACCCTGGAACTTCATAATCCGCTAACTGGGAAGAAAACATGAAAGTAAAGAATAAGCTTCAAGAAACCCAGTGAAGGCCTTTATTCAAAGCATAACTTTCAAGTTTGGACTGGAAACTAGTAAAAAGAAACTGAACTGACAATCACTCGTAAGTACAACTAGGCCGGGCACTTGTAGGGATCATAAACTTTTTAATCACGATATCCACCATCCTTTAACTGACGGACGCTCCACTAAAGACCAATAGCTGCACTCTTCTCACTACAGATATATTTTTGTGTCCATCGTATATAACCAATCAATAGTACGATGACTCTTCACAAATCGCTCGTAAGTACAACTAGGCCAATTTACCATTTTGCCCCTATAGTTACATCATAGTCCACTATGACTGAACCCCTCTCGAGCCAAGAGTGGGTGTGGCACCACATCGTTCAAGACCCAGAATCAGTCTTAAGAGAGCAATTTATCTACTTACCCCTGCTTCGGAAAAGGAGTGAATTCCATCTTGTGTAGTTGAGTTCCCAACTCCCCAATCAGACGAATCCCCAAAATTGTAGACTTGTTGAGTCGGCGATCTGGCCACTCTCACCCATGCAAATCGAAGGACCGCTCTTATAGGCAGGAGTTCACTACTCACTCAGGATTAAGGTCATGTTACCTATGGTCATCCTAGTGAAATGAAAGTCTTAATTATGAACGGCGTTATATAATGAGACTAAGCATTTCATGGTCCGATATTATACAAACTCCTTTGTATAGAATATCTCCGCTTGCTTGCCTAATACATGAATGATCAGGATCAGATCATTTGTAGCACTTTACAATATTTGTAACACTTACAAAGCGGGCCATACTCGTAGTGTCACCAGGATAAGATATCCAATCTTATCCATATACTACAGACCATTTAGGTTATCACCTAAAACACGATCCACTTGTATGTCTCCACATACATGTTTAAGTTACAACGATAACCATGGATCTTAGTTTATTGGTTGGTGGTTAATGCAACTAAAATATCAAATATTTTATAGACATTGTGAATAAAATATCATATATTATAAATCATAGAATGTTTGTTCATACTGTTGGGATTGGTGTCCTAATTCTCCTGGAGTCTCGTAGTTTATAATCTGTATACATTGTTATGAATAAAATAAGAGTTATTTTATTTGGCATTTACTCATATCCAATAAACAAAGCTACATGGTTATTGTATCAAAACTTAAGCATGTATATGAGATATACAAGTGGATCATGCCTTCAGTGATAATCTAAAAAGGTTTGTAGTATAAGGATTAAGGAGGGATACCAAATCCTGGTGACACTACAGATACGACCTGCTTTGTAGAGGTTTATAATTGTTATAAACTACTACAGTAGATCCTGACCATTCATGTGGAGACATGCGAGCGAGGGTGTCCTATACAAAGAGTTTGTATAAGACCGGACCACAGGATGACTAGTCTCTATATATATCGTCGTTGATACTGGAGACTTACATAGCACCTAAATGACTATAGGTCACATGACCTTAGTCTTGAGTGTTTTGGAAACTCTTGCCTTTGAATGCGGTCCTTTGATTAGTATGGGTGAGAGTGGCCATATTGCCAACTCAACATGCCTATCTTTTTGGGGATTTATCTGATTTTGGAGCTGGTAACTCAGTTACACAAGATGGAATTCACTCCTTCCTCAAAGCAGTGGTAAGTAGATAGATTGCTCCCTTAAGGGCTGATTCTGGGTCTTGAACATAGTGGCCACAACTTCTCTTTAGAATATAGGACTCATTCATAGTAGGACTATGACTTATGTTCATTAGAGGGATCAGTGGTATTTAAGAAGTTAAATGTTAATGTGTTATTTTAATGCGATAAAATAATGGTGTGGAATGCGATGGTGGAATATGCGTTGTGCATGCAAGTTTTCTCAACAAGACCCAAGTATAAATCCTACTGAGTTGCCTGGTAAGCCCAGGGTCGAACACAGGGACTAAGAACATAGTATGCGATGGTAAAATTCGATTACTTTGCGGTAACAAATAAATCAAAGTGTTGATTGGTTTGTTGTTTAAGATATAAAGCTTATGCGGCGGATTTGAGAAGAGAGTTAATTATGTGAAAGATACAATGAGTATGCAGAGGAACGGGTTAAGAAGGTCTTTAACTAGCATTTCCTGAGAATGCATTCAAGCTATGCGATCATGCTATACTCATGCGACAACAATTCATTTTCCAATGCAAATGCGATAGCTCCTAGTTTTAGGACGCATGCGATGTATGCAATGATGTTTATAGAGCTTATTCTTAAGTCTCTACTTCTTGCCTATACGATGATGAAAGATGCAAACAGGTACAAGGTGACCGCATACAATCATATCCTATCTCTAGGGTGCATGCGATGCGTTAATAGCAAACAGAATTTATTCCTAAGCTTCTATCTCTTGATTATGCGGTTCTAATCTGACTCTCTCGAGCCTTGATTCTAATCCGACTTTTCCAAGCCTAGATTCTATCCTTAGACTACCCTCCCGAGTATCTCTAATGGACGAATGATGCATACATAATACAAGATGATCGCATAGAATGAAGATCTCAGGTTATGCTAGCTAAGTGCTTCTCAACCCATTCGACAGATTTAGCTACTCATGCGTAATGTAAAGAGAGTGGACAGATATAAAGATGTAATTTCCATTTTTATAAATAGGTTCAGAGTACAAAAAAATAATGGAAAATAAGGGTAGAGAGCCTAGTAGCAATATCTTGCTTCCCAAGGCTTTTACACTGCGTTATCTCTATTCTGCCCAAAAAATGTTCTTGCTTCCGTAAGAGTTGGCCTTCTCTCTGGTTTCGACGCTTCCTGGCACTCTTTCGAGTTCACCGGGACGATCTCTCGATGTAATCTCCCTTCACTCGCTTCCGCCTTCTAAGTAAAAGAAAACTATGAACAAGGCTAACTTCTATCTATATGGTGAGCTCTTTGGACTGAGCGAACTCCTTAAATGAAGGTGGCCTTCGGTATTTATGGATCTTTAGGGAGAAAAGCTTTCTCTCTCGAATGATTGCACTGATGGGATGTCATTAATTCTCTGTCTGATGCACCAAATATTTGTCATCGAAAAGTTGAGTGTACTTGCTACAGTATGTCGTTAATAGCTTGTCAACTTAATTCAGAATCGATCGTCATTAGCTTTCTGTCCCATCGTGATTTATTAAGCTTTCACCTTGATGCGTCGTCTCTATGCGGTCACCTTCTTGAGTAGATTTTCACGAACGCAAATGATCGCATAGCCTTGCGGTCGTAATCTCTTATACGCTCGGGCGCTAATTTCCTTGGATCGCAATTTCGCCTTGCGTCAACGCATTTTCCTATATAAAATACATAAGTTAGCTGTTTTAATGCGATGGACGCATGCGATCGCAATGTTGTAAACTTAATGCTTTTGGACACAATATTGTATATTTTTACCGTCGCAATCCTACATTATTTTATATCCTTGTGTTGTAATAACATGCATTTCTGCCTATTATCACACCCCCAAATTTAAAACAATGTTTGTCCTCAAGCATAAACTAAAGATTTTCTTTAGAAAGTCGACCACCTTCTTCTTTCCTAGATTTCTCAAGGTTGCCCTATTCAAATCTTATGTACCAAAATCTCCTTAATTCTTATCCATGTCTCTTCTTAAAATATTTCTAAAAGTTAGGGACCACAAGTTTAACCCTTAAAATATACTTTACTTGTTTTCAGGGCATCGCATGATTTATTTCATATAAAAAAAAAACCTTTTCAACTGGGGTATTTCCAAATGATTTTTATCCTTGCATATTTTAGATATACTTTTTTTTCTATGACCTTGCGCTGATCCAAGTGCCTAGCCTTCGTTTTGGCTTGCCCCCACGTGTGTCATGCGGACATCCAACAACGAGCAAGACACTTTTCCTCAGTCTAAACTCATGCCCATGGAAGCGGAATTACGATCATTTTATTTATGCGTTGATCATGATTCCTACCTTCGTTTTGGCTTGCCCCCACGTGTGTCATGCGGACATCCAACTACGAGCAAGGCACTCTTCCTTAGTCTAAACTCATGCCCATTTGGCAGCGAAGTTGCGATCATTTTATTTATGCGTTGATCACGATTCCTACCTTCGTTTTGGTTTGCCCCCACATGTGTCATGCGGACATCCAACTATG
>NC_052351.1:13048801-13093067 GCF_009727055.1 Benincasa hispida | reverse complement strand
CTCGGACCGGTCGCGCTTAAATTGATGTGCACAAAGAGGAGATTGTAATGAACATCAATGGGGAAAAGCTCTGAATTAAGGCAATCAAGATCCCAGAAGACTGAGAAAAGAAGAAAAAGCTGCCTTGGAGTAAAAAGCCCAGGTTGAAATAAGCAGTCCCTACGTTACTAGTGATTCATACATCAGGGATGCAATCCTTTTGGAATATCCTTTTCATTATCAATGATTCATGAACTTTCATTACCTTTCTTTTATCTGTTATCGTATATTTGTCTTTTTGCATTTATAAAAAATTGGCGCCTCAACCGTGTTGAACGATCGTGGTAAACAATTTTGTTAACTCTGTCTATTATTTTGACCCTCTCGATGTTTTCTTTGCAACGATCGAGGTGAACCGATTGGGAGATTGCTACACGAAAGACGCAACTACTTTATTCCACCACCGCAATCGAAGAAAAGCAGTTCGCGCAAAGAAGGATGCGTTCACACACAATGCAAGCGACAGAGCAAATTTGGGGGTTGTACCTTTCCTTGACTTTTTTCTATTCCAAATTGTGCACTCTCGCATCGCATTTTTAACTTTGATAATTTTATCATCGTATCCTTGTTGGTCGACACAATCATTTAACATTGATTAATTTAGTAAATCACCACATTATTTCTCTTTGCCAATTATGAATGCAATGATGGAACGCACGCCTCTATTTTTTTCGTAATAAACTAGAGTCAACTTAATTCTAGGACAGTCATCTCATAAAATATTTCTAGAAGTTAGTGGTCTGTCAGCTTTCTTTCAAACTAACATTTTACGAAAATTTCTAAGAGCATCGCATGATTTTTTCAATCTTTCAGATATGAGGACATTGCTGCGTTTAATTTAGGGGTGTGGTATTCATTTTCAACCTTGCTATTTTTAGGCATAATAAAAAAATCATGACGTTGCAATTGGATCCTACTTTCATCCAAGATCGCATAGTGCTTGACCAATGTAGACCCCTCCAATTGAGCAAGGTATCGTGAAGCTTCCTGGGTCGCACATTTTTGGTGGGATCATAGCATTTTTCGTTACTGCCACTGTAGCGATCTTTCCTTCATCATTCTATTTCTTTTTCAATCTTTGCAGGAATGGTGGTAGCTGTACTCCTTCCATCTCATGTTCTAGAGGCTTAAAGGTGGACGCAACTTCTGGGTTCATCTTCTAGGGCTCTTCTAAATCATATGTCAATGGGTCCTCGGTTGTCACTGCATTTGAGTTGGTCGTGATGGGTTCTTCCCCTACTTCCGCTGCTGTTTATTCGCTCAGCAAGGAAACTGCTAAGCATTGTTCCTTTCCCGTACCCCCAGAGTTGCGAGGGAGCTCAGTTGAGCTCGGCAACACTCCTTACGGTCTATTTTTTAGTTCGCCCGCAATCTGTCCCATTTGAATTTCAAGATTGTGGATGGACGTTGCTTGATTCTGAAGCACTATTTCATTCTTTTCAATATATTGCTTCAACAAACTCTCCAAGGATGAAGATTGCAGTGCATGGGAACTGCTGGCTTGGTTTTACATTTGACCGTCTGTTCGCGGGAAAAATCCTGGTGGCCCTTCCTTTTGCGCCATAGGTTGATAGCTTTGTTGTTGATTTTTCCACGTGAAATTAAGGTGGTTTCTCCACACGGAGTTATACGTATCGGAGTAATGGTTATTCTTTATGACGCATATTAACTGCGGATTCATTGGGCATTCTTCAATCAGATGTGTTTCTCCACAGGTGACACAACTCGTGGCCGTTTGAGCAATTGCGTTGACCTACCCTTTTTGCGTTCCCGTGCTATTAATTGTGATGCCTTGTATCAAACTCATCAACGCGTTCATGTGGGTTTGTAGGGATGTGATGGCCCCGTTGCTCGCGTCACTGTTATTAATTCTTAATCTTTGATCGCTTTCTCACCAGTCCTCATGATTTTTTGAAATGAGATCAAGTATATTTTCTGTCTCGTCATACGTTTTATCAAGCAGACCATCAGTTGCTAGCGTTTGCACAGCTGTCTGCGATGCAGGGTTCAACCGTGGTAAGAAAATCTCCATTTGTAAACAATCTTGGTAAGCTGTAATGCGGGCAATCTCTTACCAGTCTTTTAAATCTCGCCCAGGCATCACTGGTGATTCGTCAATTTCCTGTTCAAAATTTGTAATTAACTTCCTCCTTCTTGCGTTCTCCGTTTGAGGGAAGTATTTCTTCATGAACTTCTCAATTACTTGTTCCCACGATGTTATCTCCCCTGTTCGAGAGAATAAGCCCATTTTCTTGCTTGATCGCATAACGAAAATGGAAACAATGTTAATCGAACCTCCTTAGTGGAGATGTTTGGGAACACGAACATGTTGCAGATCTCAATGAAACTCCAAAGGTGGGCGTGCAGATCCTTGCCACGCTTACCACCAAACTGTCTGGCTGTTTGAATCATCTGCAACATAATTGGTTTCATTTCAAACCTCGATCCATCCAGAGCTGACCTCATGATTTCTAGGGAGAAATCATATAGGCTGGGCAACGCATAGTTCTAAATGGGTCTATTGCAGTCACTCGCCAGGAGAATGGGGTTGGCCATTATATTATTTGTGTTTGCGGCCCTCTCTTCCAGTTGTTCTGCCATTCTTGGAGTTCTATCTTGTTGTTGTTGGCGGTTGTTTCTCAATCTTCGTCGGAACGTTCTTTCAATCTCTGGGTCGTAATTCGCCAGAGATTGAAAGCTGCAAAGAAAATCAAAAAATTACCGTTAACATAATGTATTATTGTAGTCCCCGGCAACGGTGCCAAAAACTTGATGCGTTATTTTATTGCGATGAAATAATGGTGTGGAATGCGATGGTGGAATATGCATTGTGCCTACAAGTTTTCTCAGCAAGACCTAAGTATAAATCCTACTGAGTTTCCTAGTAAGCCCAGGGTCGAACACAAGGACTAAGAACACAGTATGCAATGGTAAAATTCTATTACTTTGCGGTAACAAATAAATCAAAGTGTTGGTTGGTTTGTTGTTTAAGATATAAAGCTTATGCGGCGGACTTGAGAAAAGAGTTAATTATGCGAAAGATACAATGAGTATGCGGAGGAACAGGTTGAGAAGGTCTTTAGCTAGTGTTTCTTGAGAATGCATTCAAGCTATGCAATCATGCTACACTCATGCGACAGTAATTCATTTTCCAATGCAAATGCAATAGCTCTTAGTTTTAGGAAGCATGCGATGTATGCGATGATGTCTATAGAGCTTATTCCTGAGTCTCTACTTCTTGTCTATGCGATGATGAAAGATGCACATAAGTACAAGGTGACCGCATACAATCATATTCTATCTCTAGGATACATGCGATGTGTTAATAGCAAACATAACTTATTCCTAAGCCTCTATCTCTTAATTATGCGGTTCTAATTTGACTCTCCCGAGCCTAGATTCTAATCTGACTTTTCCAACCCTAGATTCTATCCTTAGACTACCCTCCCGAGTATCTCTAATGGATGAATGACGCATATATAATACAAGATGATTGCATAGAATGAAGATCTCAGGTTATGCTAGCTAAGTGCTTCTCAACCCATTCAACAGATTTAGCTACTCATGCATAATGTAAAAAGAGTGGATAGATATAAAGATGCAATTTCCATTTTTATAAATAGGTTCAGAGTACAAAATGACAATGGAAAATAAGGGTAGAGAGCCTGGTAGCAATATCTTGCTTCCCAAGGCTCTTACACTGTGTTATCTCTATTCTATCCAAAAGATGTTCTTGCTTCCACAAGAGTTGGCCCTCTCTCTGGTTTGACACTTCCCGAAACTCTTTCAAGTTCACTGGGACGATCTCTCGGTGTAATCTCCCTTCACTCGATCCATCGTGATTTATTAAGCTTTCACCTTGATGCGCCGACTCTATGCGGCCACCTTCTTGAGCAGATTTTCACAAACGCAAATGATCGCATAGCCTTATAGTCGCAATCTCTTATGCGCTCGAACGCTAATTTCCTTGGATCGCAATTTCACCTTGCGTCAATGCATTTTCCTGCATAAAATACATAAGTTAACTGTTTTAATGCGATGGACGCATGCGATCGCAATGTTGTAAACTTAATGCTTTTGGACATAATATTGTATATTTTTATCATCGCAATCCTGCATTGTTTTATATCTTTGCGCTGTAATAACGTGCATTTCTGCCCGTTATCAAATGTAACTACAAGGACATAACGGTTATTGGCCCAATTGTACTTACGAGCAATCTGTGAAGGGTTATCGCACTGTTGATTGGTTGATATGGACACATAATATATCTATAATAAGGAGAGTTCAACTGTCGGTCTTTAGTACAGTGCCTAGCAGTTAACGGATGGTGGATCCCGTGACTAAAGAGTTTAGTCAATTATTCACGTACTATTGGAGCTTCGAGCTACATGTCCATAAGGTCCCCTTGGTAGCTCAATGGATTCAAGTTGAAAATCAGTTCTTGGTGTTGATTCGAAATGTTCAAATTGACAAGAGGTAATTCGATTATATATGATATGATCGGTGTGATGTATGAGATACATTAAGTGGATGATTACTGTAAATGATATTTACATTAAGTACCATGAAATAGAACTATGGTTTATATGTTTCATGAGATGAAATATTAAAACTTTAAGTTATAAATATACTATAGTAAGTTGGTTATCATATATATTTATAATAATATTAATTATTGGATAATTATCTCTTTTTCTCTAATAACCAATTGAGTGGGAGGTTATTGGTAGTCTCATGGTAACCGTGACATAAAAGAAAAAATGTTTTCCTAATTTTAGTAAGATTTGAGAAACAGTTTCTATTCTCGGAAGTTGTAACGAAAAGGCTGTCAAGTGAATATGATTCACTAAATGATAGAAGAAGAGAGACTAAACGATCGTAGAGTGACACTACACGATCGTTCACTCAGCTTGCCATTAGTTAAACGATCGCGGAGCTTTCGCTATACGATCGTGGAGCTTTTTCTAAATGATTGAACATCGTCTATACGATAGACCTTTATCATCTCACACTTGCTTAATCGTTTACACGATTGTTCTTCCTCCGGTCTCTTCCTCTAATTAAGTCCACACAGAGCCCACACATCTGGATTCTCACACCAAGAATACCAAGGTAGCCATTATGTTGGTGTTGTACTCAACTTGACTAAGTCGAGGTTTTGGAGGCCATTCGCTTTGTTCGTGATCTTGGAGATTGCTATGTTCAAGTTCACTGTTGATCATGTCGTGTTCGAGTGTTCGTGATAGATGGATTTTGAAAATGAGTCTTCAAAGGTATGTATAATTCTTCCTTTGATCTTTGTAAAGCATGCTGTAATTTCGTATTGTGCATGACCTGTAAGTTTCCATTTCTTGATTGTAATTGTGTATGTTCAAATGTGAATGGAATTTAGAACAATCAGTCCGCTGCTCATGAAAATCCTCGTATCCAATTTCCTTCACATACAATTATTTACAAACTACAGGATCCTACGAGATTTAAGGTATCAACCTCAACAAAAGGTAGTGGACAAAGGCAACATACCTCAACCTAGAGTAGTATGGAGAGTTGGACAAAAGGGTTCCTCTTCTCAGTTAAGTAGTAGGCCACTCTCAACTAAAGCATGTTAATGATTACGTGAATAATGGTATCAGTTTTATGTATGATACTTATGTTTTAAAGGTTAGTCACTCACTGGGCTTCTAGCTCATGTTTTCAAATGTTTTCCCTCCCCAAGCCTTTTTTTTCTTTTTTTTTCTTTTTTTAATTTTTTTTTCTTTCTCCGATTTTTGCTTATTCTCTTTCTTTTTTTAATTTTTTAATTTTCTTTTCTTTCTCCCATTTTTTGCTTCTTTCTTTTCTTTTTCTTTTTTTAGTTTTTCTTTCACTTCTCCTGTTTTTGCTTCTTTTTTTTTCTATTTAATTTTCTTTCTTTTCTTCAGTTTTTGCTTCTTCTCTTTCTCTTATTTTTAAAATCTTTCCTTTATGTGAATTTTTTCTTCTTCCCCTTTTTTTTTCACAAGAATTATGAGGTTGGGTTTCGTACCCAAGACTTGAAAGTACTCAATTCATAAGTGACTTAACATCAACAAGCTAATCATCAAGTTTGATTATTATAACAAATAATAAATATAAATAGAAAATGAACATCTATCAATGATAGCCATTAATATTTTCTATCATTGATAACTTAATCTTTAATTATATTTTCATAGTTAGTAGCCACTTATAGAAATCTATCATTGATAGCCAACTTAGTGAATTTAATTAATAAAGTCGAATCTCAAACTAAAATGTAAGTAGAATGCCTAGAAGTTATAACTAATATTATCAGTGATAGAAGCTATCATCGAAAAGAAAAGGGACTTATAAATGTTTGGGAAGGACAAGAAAGTGGCAAAAAGGCGTTCAGTGGCTATGATTGATAGAAGCCACTACTTATAGCATGTTACTAATGCTAGAAGCTAATACTAATAGCATGCTATCGATGATAGAAGCTACTCGATAGCACGTTATCGGTGATTAAAGCTACCCCATAGCACGTTATCGGTGATAGAAGCTACCATTGATAGCACATTATCAGTAATAGAGAACTATCATTGATAGCATGATATCAGTGAGATCGTTGATATCATCTTATCAGTGATGTTATTAGTGAAAGAAGCTATCACTAATAACCACAATATGAGTGATATTAGCGATATCGATGATAGAACTTAGGTGATATCTATATATCGAGTTTCTTTAAAAGGTGATAACCAGTTATAGAAGTCTATCATTGATAGCTTTAAGTGTTAATATTTCAAAGTTGATTCTAATTGATGAAAGTCTATCAGTGATAGCGACTAGTAGCTGTTATCAGTAATAGCCATGATAAAAGATATTATTAGTGATAGCTACTGTGATAATCAAAGTTGTTGGTTTTCTCTCCCAGTTAATCACTATTTATAAATCTATCATTGATAGCCACTGATAGCCTTAAGTACTAATATTTTAAGGTTGATTCCAATTTATGAAAGTGTATCAATGATAGCTATTGATAATTGATAGCAAAATAAAAACTAATATTTCAAGATTGTATTAATTTTTCTCAAATTGAAAGCTATCGCTGATAGCAATTATCATCGATAGCAATTAATAGAAGCTATCAGCAATAGTAGCTGATAGCAGCTAACAGTAGCTACCACTGATAGTTGTTATAAGTGATAGCTTTTAATTTGAGTAAACTGGGAGGAAGCGAGCAAAATGGTGGCCAAACATGGGTTTTTTAGTCTTTACCATTTTTTAATCTATATATGCAATTATTTTATCCTTGTACTACATATTCTATTATTTTGGGTTTGAATTCTATTTATGCAACTAGCCCTTCGAGTTAATCTGTGCAGTATGTATGTGAAAATGTATGTACACCAAAGTTTAAGATAGGTTGAACAAGTTAGTTAGGCAGTAAGTACCAGCAAAAGGGTTGGTAACTGCTGTAGTCACATCTTCTTTCAGGTTAAGAAGGTAATCTGGGGCGGGATGTGACAAGTATCCTTATGAGTACTCATATTTAGGATTTCTTCTAGAATATTCATATTCTTAAGTAAGTCATTTTGACTATTGACTACTTTTTCAAGGATTTATATCTTTGGAACTGAATGGTCTATCATGGTTCCGGCGTGTCCTAAACTCATTAGTGACAACTTACTGAATTTAATAGAGCATTTGCATCTGGTATATATGACTTAGTAACTTTCTTAGCATCTATAAATGCATCTCGTAACTAATTTACTATACTTTGAAAATAAATTATTTTATGAACTTCAAGTTCACATTGATTTGTATGTGGATCTAAATAAGACAATAACAATGCATCATGTAATTTATTTATCAAACTTCTTAATTCCTCCCCTTAATGTTGGAAAATTTATCTCAATAAAATGACAATCAACAAATTGTGTAGTAAATACATCATCTGTCAAGGGCTCAAGATATTTGATAATTGATGAGGAATCATATCCAACATATATTTCCAACCTCCTTTGAGGACCCATTTTAGTACGTTGCGGTGGAGCAATTGAAACATATACTACACATCTAAAAATTATCAAATGAGAAATATTTGGTCATGGCCATAAGTTAATTGCAATGGCAGGTACTTATGATAAGTTACTAGCCTAATGCATACAAGTGACTTTGCTTGCAAAATAATATAATCCCATACAAATGTTGGAAGCTTACCTCTCATAAGCAATGGTCTAGCAATTAATTATAGACGTTTCATAAATCATTCTACTAAACCATTTGTGTATGGATATGAGCTACAAGATGCTCAACATTATCCCAATTGACATACAATAATTATCAAAAGCTTGGGATGTAAATTCACCAGCATTATCAAGACGAATTATTTTAATTGCATAATCAGGAAATTGTAATTATTTGAGCAAGTAATCTTGCAAATGCAATGCTTCAACTTGATAATAAGCACATGTATGACCACCCTTTGGATGCATCAATCAGAACCATAAAATATTTGAATGGTCCATTGAGTGGTAAACCACCTCCCTCCCCCATAAAATATCACCATGAATTTGTTCTAAAAATGTAGGTGATTCAGTCTATTCTTTAGCTGGTGATGGTCTAATAATTAATTTTCTTTGAGACCAAGCAACACATGATAATTCTTTGAGACCAAGCAACACATGATAATTCAATGGATATCTATGTGAATTTTCAATAATTCTTCTCATCATTATAAATCATGAATGACTTAATTGGTCATGCGAAATAGTAAATATATATGGATTTATAAACTTCAAGTTCATTGTTGTATATGTTTAAATTACTCATATATGAGTATAATATAATCTAGAGGAAAAGTAGATAATTTTCTAATATTTTTTTTTTCATGTGAGACTGCTGATATAATATAGAGATACTCTACATTATTCACATTATTAGTCTCTATATTATAATCATTACAATGTACATTTAAAACTCAGTAAATTTCTCGTTGACTTACTAAAGAACAAAACATTATCAATTATAAAGTTTGTTTCTCAAGGCAAACATATATTTGTTTTTCCGAAGTGTGTAGGAACTGAGATTGTATTGAATTTTTTCTTTCATCGCTGTCAATTTTGAGGAATATTTTTTTACTTATAATAGTGTGCATTGTTGCACTATCTGCAGAACATATATCTTTGTATTCAACCAGGAGTTATCCAGTAATTGAGAAATATTCATGTTTCTTCATAAAAATAACAACAACAATAAGTAATGAGCTATAATGATAAACAAAATAGAAAATGTAAAATTAGACTTTAACAAGTAAATAGGAGAGAAAACATAACAAAATATTAAACATTTTCATAACATTTGTTGCTTCTACAATAATGTTCATTTTCTCTTCGAGGGATTCAAATGAATTTGCAATTTCTAAATATTTCATATTTTCAAGATTAATTCATCTCTTCAAGAGATTTACAAAGTTTGCTTTCAAACATATTTTTCAACTTTCATTTATTGAGACATTTTAATTTCTTGAGTAAATTAAATGTACAAAAGGTACAAGATATGTGTCTCTTTTGTATCACATCTACAATGTGGAACTTCCCTTTAATCATCATATTATGTGTGATTTTCTTGAAAATTGAGTAATCTATAACCACCATGAATATCCATGACTTCAATCACAACCATAATTATTAAATATTGTATCATTTATTTCAGGAAATGATATTTCATCCAGATTTATTTCATTCACGATTATTAAAATTCACATATTTGAGATTCATGATTTTTTTTAAAATCAATAACTCGTTATTTCGTTCAACCACGAGAAGACATCAGATAAGTTTATAATACTTTAAAAATATTTCTTTCGATACCGCTACTGCAGGAGCATATTTGAGACACGAAATATAGAAAAAATTATCCTCTAACATATTGATTTAAAATCTTGGAGCCTCAAAGCGTCTCTATTGATAACAATCTTTAGGAAGAATAATTATTATTTTCTGATAATCACATTTTTGTAGCATCCAAGTGTAATTCGATACCAAACATCAATGATGAATAAATATTATCATTAATGTCAAAAGTTGTGAATTCTAATTTTATAAGATTTGTCATGGTAACTCTATCACAAAGAGTTGTATTTATATTAGAAATTTAATATATACTAAACATGCATAACAACATTTAATTTATTAATCACAATAAAGAAGAAAATACTGACCTACTTTTAGGGCATACCTTTAGTAGGGGAAATGATAGGAGCTCATGTTGACAACGTGTTGTGAAATTAGGGAGCAAAACGAGACACAACAGAAACAAAATACCAAAAAATTATAATATTAAAGTAAACAAATAAAGTAAAAGAAATTAACAAAATATAAAAATAATGAAAATAGGAATTTATGGAAATTCTACTGAAATTTGAAATATCTTTCTTAATATCTCATCAATGTGCACTCACCTAAACAATCTGCCAAATATCACGATTTATAGGAACCTTGGCATCTAGGATGTGACATTACTTGGACACTAAGAGTGTGTAATCATATGGCACATGGATAACTTAGCATTAGACACATGGATAATAGAAGATAAGCCACTTGGCTTTTTAGGACACTAAGTACATGGACATCTACTTTTATTATGATATTTATAGGGAAAAATATTCTTTTAGTCTCTGATTTTTTGGAATAGGTGCAGTTGGTCTCTATGATTTTAAATTAGTCATTTTGGTCCCCAAGTTTTAAGAAACGGGTTTAAGACGTCCCTCACATTATATTTATCATCTTTTTATGGTTTCTTTTATTAATTAATTTAGACCTGATAATTTTAAAATTAAAAAATTAAAATTAAAAATATCTCTCACCTTCCAGCCTTCCTCTATCCTCTCTCTTCTCCCTCCATCTTCCCTCTTCATCTTCATCTCCCTTCTTCCTTTCAGTTTCACAGGTATTATCTTCTTCTTGTTCTTTGTACTTTATTGAATTTTATTTTTCTCTTAAACATTATCTTTCCTTTTCCTATCTCAACCCATCAAAATTGGAGTCATCATGCCTAGCCATTGCCACCCACCTTCGATCCAAAACACATCCTCTTCTGCCTTAAGCCTTCAATGGCGTTGGTGGTTGTTTTTCACACGAGATTTCAAGAGAAATTTATTTCGTGGAACTTGAATTTTGTATTTGTATTAATTTTGTGGAAAGCGAGTACGATCTCTAATACATAGTATTTTGATGCTATCAAAATAAACTATAATCTTTAAGTTGGTTGATCTTCTTGAACGATCGGCTTTTGAGCTTGTTGATCTTCTTGGGTGATCAGCCTTTGGGTTTGTTGATTTTCTTGGATGATCGGCCTTTGGGCTTGTTAATCTTCTTGGAGGATTGGTGTTCACACGGGGTTTCCAGAGAAACTTGTTTCGTGAAGTTGAACTTGAGTTGGTGCTGATGTTGAGGTTGATTTGATGCGATGTGGTTCGATCTCTAGTACTTGATCCTCTGATTCTCTCTCGGTTAGGTGGATGTGCTTGACTTGAAGAAGAAAAGCATTGAACGTTCTTGAAGTAGAAGTCTTGGAAGAGTGTTTGTGTCTTTAAGGGTCTATTTTCTAGGAGTGCAGCTTCAGGAATCTTGGGAGTCTTCTGCTTGTTGATTCGGGTTCTCTGAATGTAGAATTGCTTGTATCTTCAAAGAACTTCAGTCTTCAGCGTGGTCAGAATGCTTATATCTTCAAAGGACTTCAGTTTTTAGGATGTTTGCATCTTCAAAGGACTTCAGTTTTTAGAATGTTTGTATATTCGAAGGACTTTAGTCTTCAGGTGTGGTCAGCTTTAGGAGTCAAGAAGTCTTCTGATTGTAGAGAATTCCCTATAAGCTCTCTAGAGTATAGAATTGCTCACCTCTCCAAATGAGGAGAGCTTCTCTATTTATAGAGTTCACAGGTAGACTTAGGCTCGGTTGATCCATGGGCTTGGCCTTTGGGCCCAATTAGTTAGACTTGGACTTAGTTGGTCTATGGGTCTGGCCTTTAGGCCCAATTAATCGGATTTAGGCCTGATTTGATATTTGGGTCAAATTCAACCTATTTTTGGGCTTAGTTGGACTTTGACCCAAATAATAATATCAAATTGGGCCAAATTAATCTTATCTGATTCAACGATCAGGGTAAAAACACGTGGCGTCATCGAAATTTATCTTCAACTTCAGGACATATGTCAACTCCTAATTGAGCCCAAATTTAATGATTTAGAATTTCGTCATTAATTTAGTAAATGACATGGCAACTTATGATTGGTCCAAAATTTCTCATTCAACAAATGCCCCTCTCGAGATTTATGCACATATATAGGTGGGTGGATAAATCTCGAAAAATATAAAGCTGGAATAAAAATCCAAATATATTTGTTCTTGAATTTGACCTCAATTGATGTGTCAGTCAAACTATGAATTTAGTACATAAGTTTAACTTGAATTTGGGATAAATTTTGGAATATCGCCAAATTTACAAAAAAAAAAATAAAAATAATTGAGTTTTGTCCCAATTTAATTTGATTTGGATTTAAGATACAATTTGGGATATGTCCAGATTAATAAAAAGATTAATTGAGATTTTTTTTTCTTATCTACAATTTATTTTGATTTGAAAAAATAAAATAAAAAAAAAAAAAAAAAAAAAAAAAAACTCAAGGCTAGACAACTTGAATTTGGAATAAATTTGGAATATGGCCAAATTTAATTTGAGGATTTATCCAATTTGATTTGGATTAAGATAAAATTTGGGATATACCCAATTTCAATAAAATATCAATTGAGATTTTTTTTCTTATCCGCAATTTATTTTCATTGAAGATAAAAACTCAATAAGATACTTGAATTTGGAATATGGCCAAACTTTAATTTGGGATGAATTTTAGATCTTTCCTAAAACTTATTTGAAAATAGAGATAAGAAACCTAAATTTGGATGAATTTGATATAAAATTTGGAAGATGCCCAAATTTTAATTTGAAATTTTTATCCTTGATAATTTGGCCTTTGAGGATAAAAGTCTGTTAGTTTGGTGATTTTAGATTTGGGATAAAATTTGGAATAAGCCCAAATTTTAATTTGACGATTTTATCGTTAATAATTTGGCTTGAGGATTAAGAAGTAAATGAATGATTTAGATTTGCTATAAATTTTGGAATATGCCAAATTTTATTTGAACAATTTGATTTTGAATAAAATTTGGAATATGACCAAATTTTAATTTGTGATTTTATCCACAATTTAAATTTGATTTTGAAGATAAATTTGGATATGTCTAGTTGAAGATAAATTTGAGAAACAAAATCTAATAAGATTAAATTAATAGGAATTTATGTTTAATTTATTTGAAATTAGGAATGAAAATCTAATAAAACAATCTAATATTTAAATCAAATCTTTTATTTGATTTGGATTTCTTATGGAACCCAGGTAACCTCTATAAATAGGACCCCAAAACCCTTCCATTATCCTCATCCCTCCTCTTCTTCTATCTTTCCTTTCTCTCTCTCCAATGGTTTTTTTTTTTTTTTTTTACATCTTTTCTTTCTTTCTTTTTTTTTCTTTTTTCTTTTTTTCTATATTTCTATTTTTTTTTTTTCAATTTCCTTCCTTTTTCTTCTTTCATTTTATTCTTTTTTCTTTTTCCTTTCTTTTGATCTTTTCTGTTTTTTCTTTTTTTTTTAATTTTCTTTTTTTTTTCCTTACAAAACGAAGCTGCACTTGACTTTCGGAGATGAAGCGAAGCTTGTACTTGACTTTCGGAGATGAAGCGAAGCGGTACTTGACTTTCGGAGATGAAGCGAAGCCGCGCCAAGATTTATGGAGATGAAGCGAATCGCGCCAGACTTGTGGAGATGAAGCGAAGTCGCGCCAGACTTATGAAGATGAAGCGAAGCCAAGTTAGACTTATGGAGATGAAGCAAGCGATGCCAAACTGTTGAAGATGAAGCGAGCCATTGCCAGACTTTAGAGATTAAGCAAAACTGTGCCAACATTTTGGAGATGAAGTGAAGTCGCGCCATCAGTTTGGAGACGAAGCGAAGCCATGCCACGACTTTGGAGATGAAGTGAAGTTGCGTCATGATTCTTGTAGACCGAGTCATTGAAGATGGAGTAGAGCGTGCCACACTGACCATTGAAGTTGAAGATGAAGTGGAGCCATGCACACCGACCTTGAGCTCGAAGATGGAGTGGAGCCATAGCACACCGATCTTGAACTTGAAGATGGAGTAGAGCCATTGCACACCGACTGTGAACTTGAAGGATGGAGTGAATCCATGCACACCAATCTTAAACTTGAAGATGGAAGTAGAGCCATGCACACTGATCTTGAACTTGAAGATGGAAGTGGGGCCATGCACGCCAATCTTGAACTTGAAGATGGAAGTGGGGTCATGTACACCAATCTTGAACTTGAAGATGGAGTAGCGTCGATGGAGCCTCTGAACTTGAAGATGGAGAAGCATCGATGAGACCTTTACCTTTGAGTTTGACAAAGCATCAGCAAATCCTCCGCATTTGAGTTTGACGAAGCATTAGCGAATCCTCTGCACTTGAGCTTGAAGAATCAGTGAACCCTCCGCCTTTGAGCTTGAAGCATCAGCGAATCCTCTACACTTGAGATTGACGAAGCATTGATGAATCTTCACATTGAGCTCAACTTCGCGACTTTGAGCATGAAGATGGCATTGCAAAGCCTCCAAACGTGAGCATTCGACGAAGCCTCTGAACTTGAAGATTGAGGAGCATCAAAGTTTGCTTTTAAAGAGGAAGCGAAGTGCATTCCAAGTGTGTGCCATTTATTTATTGTGCTAGTTCCTTACGAGGGATGAACATCTTCAATCCATTGTGTTACCCCCAATAGGGATGAACATCTTTAATCTGGAGTGTCATTCTTTAACGGGGATGATCAGCATCAATCTTGTAGTATCATACTTAGGTGGTTGTGGTACTTTTTCTGATGGACTGAACTTAAATTTCTTTAAGTTTCCTTCGTACCCTTAAAGAAAGGGATCAAATCATGACGTAGTTCAAGTTTTTTTTTTTTAACTGGACTGAACTTGAAGTTTCTTTCAAGCTGCCTACATACCCTTAATAATGATAGGGATCAAGTCATAATGTAGTTCAAAAAGAATGTTTTTTTTATGCGCGACTGAACTTAAATTTCTCTAAGTTGCCTACGTACTCTTTATAATGGCAGGGATCAAGTCGTAACGTAGTTCGTACAAAGATTTTTTTTTTGGGTTGTTCACATTTTAAGCTCATGCGGGCCAGGAGCATCATGCAGTTTAGGCTCTTGTGATGAGGAACTTCTTCATTTAAACTTCAGAAGCTCTTATTTCATCATGGTTTTGATCATCCTCTTCATTTGTAGGATTCATCAATATGATGAGTTTTGGCTTCACTATCAAGGAACCTTCCGTACTTATGTCAACAGAAAATTTCCTCTTCATGCGTGAAGGGACACGACTGTGAATCTTTTCGTCATTATTTTCTTCATGGAATGACGTTGGCTTTAAGATTTTCATCCTTCCTTTACATTGATCGCTTGTTGTCTTGAGACGATCAAAAGCAGATGCTGAAGGTTGATCTTTCTTTGATGTGGATATACTTAACCTTTTGAATGCTGAAGTTCGAGCAAAAGTAGTCGTTGGACATTGGTCTTCTTCTCCTACCGTGGCCATACTCAATAATTGAAAGACTGAAGATCGAGCAATTGAAGGCTTAATACGATCGAAGACAGAAGTTCTTTGCTTCATCTCTTTTGAGTCGTTGGCTTCTTCAGCAGTCATATGATTGTTGTCGACTTCTACTATGTCGATAGTGTGACATGCAATAACTTCTGATACTTTCTTTGGATGATTATTGAGAAAGCTTCTTAGGAGAAATTCTGCCAAAGTTGCCAGCCGTCAGAATTGAGGGAAGTCCTTGTCTTCTTTCTTAGCAGGTTTAGGCTTCTGTGTCATCTTTTTGCCTTTCTTTTTATAAGTTTTGTTCCTTCTTCTATAGCTTCAATAAGAACGCGACTCTTTTTTGGTGGAGTTTGGCTGTCTTCTTTTTCGACGTGTCACAACTATCCACCCTTCGTTGTCATCTTCAACGAGCTCATCTTTCTTTTTGGAATTTGTTATCTGAATCTCTTGCAGGAACCAAACAACTATAGGCTCGAAGGCTCCAAATTGGATCAAGCTTTGTCTTTGAGCATGGGACATAGACAGTGTTGGAACACTTGAAGTCGTCGCTACTGTATCGTGATTTATCTGAGATACTTCATCCAAATCTAGCTCAATCTTCTTTTCATGAGCCAAATTCAAAATTTGTTCCTTCAGCACAAAGCACCTTTCAATTGGGTGACTAATGACCCGATGATACTTGTAGTAGTTAGGATCATCTATTTTTTCTTCTTGTTCCGGCCGCTTGCATTCCGGCAGCTGAATAAGTTGCTTCTCTAGTAGTTGCTCCAACATATTTGCCACATCAGAGTCAGAGAATGGATAAACCTTCTCTTGTCTTTCTTTAAGAGTTGGATAAAGCTTCTCACCCTCATTGTGCCTTCTTTCAAATTTTGTTTGTTTTCCTTTAGAGGAAAATTTCTGTAGGGTCACATGAACGACCATACATTCTTTTGTGGCATTTTTCACGATCTTTTCAGTACCCTTGGATTCATTCTTGTATTTTCTACCTTTCGGGACTAGGAAATCTTTAGTTCTCCTGTTGGCGATGCTCAGCTCCATATCATGAGCGCGTGTTGCCAATTCCACAAATGTCCAAGGTTTTATCCCTTGTAGGATGTATAGAAGCTCCCAATGCATGCCTTGAGTGTACATCTCCACTGCAGATAATTCTGTGAGTCTATCTTTGCAATCCAGACTCAATGCTCTCCATCGATTGATGTAATCGATGACTGTCTCTCCCTTCCACTATTTGGTGTTCGTCAGCTCCATCATGCTAACAGTACGTCTTGTAGTGTAGAAGCAGTTCAGGAACTCCCTTTCTTGCTATTCCTAACTATCAATCACTTCTGGCTTCAAATCAGTATACCAATCGAAAGCATTTCCTTTCAAGGTATGGAAAAACTGCTTGACTAGCTGGTCTCCCCTGGTTCCTATATTTTCGTAGGTTTCAATAAAGTGTGCAACATGTTGTTTTGGATTGCCCTTTCCATCGAATTGCTGGAACTTTGGATGTTGATACCCAACTGGCATTCTCAGGTTATCGATTCTCTTGGTGTATGGCTTGGAGTACATAAAGAAAGTTTGCAACGGTCCTCCGTACTAAGCTCTTATGGAGTTTGTGATCATATCCTAGAGCTATTGAACTAACAGGGAGGCAACAGAGGTGGATTGTGGTGGCTAACTTTCCTGCAAAACGGTCTTTCCTTTGTCATTGGCTTTTGTAGTTGGAGATTGACTTGACTCAGCAGTATCTCGACCATATATCTGATCCCTTAAAGTAGAGATTTCATGATCTCTCTCTTCTACAGCCTTCATTAGGAGATTTATCTTTATCTCCATCTCTGTCATGGTCGATTCAGTCATTACGTCAGTCATCATGACAGACACTACATCAAAATGTGATTCTTTCTCTAATAGATCAGTAGCAGAAGCATAGTTTTCAAATAAGGGATTTTCTCTGATGACGATCCCACCTTTAGGAAATTCCATCAGCTGGTCCAAGTTTTCCTCTGTGGTGACAAAGTTTATGTAAGTGTTGCTTACGACGGTAGCTTTGGATGCAACTTTCTTTGGTGTCATTTGTAGATTTGTTGACTCGGATGACGAGAGAGAGATGAGAGGTAGAGATGTCCCACTAGGCGTGCCAATTTGTTCATACGAGATTTCAAGAGAAATTTATTTCGTGGAACTTGAATTTTGTATTTGTATTAATTTTGTGGAAAGCGAGTACGATCTCTAATACATAGTATTTTGATGCTTTCAAAATAAATATAATTTTTAAGTTGGTTGATCTTCTTGAACGATCGGCCTTTGGGCTTGTTGATCTTCTTGGATGATCGGCCTTTGGGTTTGTTGATCTTCTTGGAGGATTAGTGTTCGCACGAGGTTTTCGGAGAAACTTGTTTCGTAAAGTTGAACTTGAGTTGGTGCTAATGTTGAGGTTGATTTGATGCGATGTGGTTCAATCTCTAGTACTTGATCCTCTGATTCTCTCTCGGTTGGGTGGATATGCTTGACTTGAAGAAGAAAAACACCGAACGTTCTTGAAGTAGAAGTCTTGGAAGAGTATTTGTGTCTTCAATGGTCTACTGTCTTCTAGGAGTGCAGCTTCAAAAATCTTGGGAGTCTTCTGCTTGTTGATGAATTCTCTCCAGGCTCTCTGAATGTAGAATTGCTTGTATCTTCAAAAGACTTCAGTCTTCAAGCGTGGTCAGAATGCTTATATCTTCAAAGAACTTCAGTCTTCAAGATGCTTGCATCTTCAAAGGACTTCAGTCTTCAGAATGCTTGTATCTTCGAAGGACTTCAGTCTTCAAGCGTGGTCAGCTTCAGAAGTCAAGGAGTCTTCTGATTGTAGAGAATTCCCTATAAGCTCTCTAGAGTATAGAATTGCTCACCTCTTCAAATGAGGAGAACTTCTCTATTTATAGAGTTCACAGATGGACTTGGGCTCGGTTGATCCATGGGTCTAACCTTTGGGTCCAATTAGTTGGACTTGGGCTTAGTTGGTCTATGGGTCTAGCCTTTGGGCCCAATTAATCGGATTTAGGCCTGATTTGACATTTGGGTCAAATTCAACCTATTTTTGGGCTTAATTGGACTTTGACCCAAATAATAATATCAAATTGGGACAAATTAATCTTATCTGATTCAACGGTCATGATAAAAACATGTGGCGTCATCGAAATTTGTCTTCAGCTTCAATTTAGGGACATATGTCAACTCCTAATTGAGCCCAAATTTAATAATTTGGAATTTCGACATTAATTTAATAAATGACGTGGCAACTTGTGATTGGTCCAAAATTTCTCATTCAATAGTTGTGTCTACACTGACCTCATTGACAACTTCCTCCTCGATGGTGGCTTCCAAATCTTCATCACTGCATGCACTGTAACACAAGCCCTCCTCAAGTACTAATCTCTCTGCCTCCAAAAATTCTACTTTGGCTTTATATTCGACAAATTTCTAACTAGGTTCACCATAGTCAGAGTCTTTAGGTTTTCAGATTCTATAATTGCCCAATTCTTTTGGTCATTTTTTGGTGGGATATTATTCCGTACTCAATTTGAACATTTATTTGGTTTGCTTATTAAATTTCAAATTTGAGGGAGAAGAGAGGAGAGTGGAAGGGTGGGACATGAGAGATAATTTTATTTTTATTTTTAGTTTTATTTTAAAATTGCCAAGTCTAAATTAAAATAATAAAAGAAATTGTAAACAAATGATAAATACAAAATAAATGACCTCTTAAACTTATTTTTCAAAATTTGTAGATTAAAATGGTTAGTTTAAAACCTTAGGACCAATCACACCCCTTTCTTGAAAACTGAGGAACTAAAAAGGGATTTTCTCATATTTATAAAATCTTTTCATTTCATACTAAGTATATATTTTATAATTTATTGAAAGCAAATATTTTTTTCCAACAACTTGGCAAGTAAATTCTTGCAATATAATATTTTATGATTGAAGTTTTGGTAGGGGGATCCTTTTTCTTTTTGGTGAAATCGATAAATCTATGATTAAGATTTAGATCCTATGTTTTGTATTCCCTTTTCTTCATTTTGTTTTCAAATTTTATATAAAATGAACTTATTTGTTTCAATTTTAGTTTTTAATGTTTAAAAGGATTCAGTTTAGTATTCTACACTTTTAATATTTTCAAATCTTTCCTTGTTAAAGTTCACTGACGTTTGGAACGTAGAATTGATATATACAAGACATTTGGAGTGCAGAGTTGAGTTGAATTGAGTTGGTAATTATTGTCTCAAAAGTTAAATTATGTGCTTAGGGTGTCGAGTTGAGTTGAGTTGAATTGGTAGTTATTGTCTGTGTTAGAGGTGTTGGGTTGAATTGAGTTGATTCAAAAAAATCTGTGTTTAGGATATAGAGTTGAGTATAATTGAGTTGGAGGTATCTGGTATAGTTTATAAATGAGATTGATTTTTTCTTGAAATTTTTTTTCTGGTATAGTTGATTTTAATTTTCAACTATACACATATTTTCCTAACTTGTTACAAAAAATAAAAAAAATAAAAAATAAAAAAAATCCATTTTTCATTCTTAAACCATAACAAATTCTCTACAAAGTATTCATATACTAAACACAAAATTTTGAACTAAATTTTAAATACTCAATTGCATAACATATTTTTTATCCATTTCTAAACATTAAATATATTCCAAATAAATTATAATTAAACACAAGTACTTAGCACTCAAACATGAACACCGAATAATCTTAAAAATTGGAGCATTTTTGTTCTCTTTTTTAAAATTGTAACATATTTAATTTTAATCACATAATTTGAACACTCAATTGCAAAACAATTATATTTTTCCACCCAAATACATGTCATATTTTAATAAAATGAACATTTTTTCCTTCGGTCTAACAATCACTTTTAAATCCTCAAATACTTATGAATCGATTATATATATATATATATATATAATTGTGCAATTATATGGCATATAGATTTGAAACCCACCTTAGGTTGTGCAATTATTCATGCATCATGTATTATAAGTGTTATAATATGGCGTGATGAAATTACAAGAAAGCATGTGCATGCATCTTGAAATATAAGAGTTATATTTATGCATGCAGTAAGCATTTTCATGCATCATCTTTATATTATAAGCGTTATGGTATAAGGGTGAATGGAAGCATGTTTGTTTGGTTCATTGCTTGTTTGTATAAGAGTTATATAAAAGTAGCAATGAATGAACAATGCATGAAGCATAACACTTAGGCAGCTTGTAAATGTTATGAATGCCTTTTATGTGTTTGCTTTGTGTTGTGAATGGTTTTGGTTATTTTTGTTATAAGCGTTATAATAGAAATTAGAACTAAAATCGATAAGAAAGAGTTGCATGCGGACTTAGGAGAACTCATGTTTTAAAAGGGTTTTAAAATTGGATTGAGATAGACCTAAGTTCAAGGTTCTAATGGGATTAGCAACCTAGTTTAATCTTTTTAAATCGATTTAATAGGATTAAATTAATTGGCATAAAAGATTAAAATTGTATTAAATCTATCTATAAGAGACCTTTTGTCTAAGGCGGGTTCTGTCTAGGCTGGGGTACTTAAGCTGACAGAAACGAAACACCCCTACCTAGGAACGTACCTGGAAAGGTGAATTAGATAGATTTTCTGTAAGCATGCGATAGGTTGTCAAAGACTCCATTAAAGAGTTTAATGGATGATGATCAAAAGTTGTTCAACTATCCAAGGTAGAAGTTACTCTTGGGAAAACCTAAAAAGTCACTTAGTTAAAATCCTTAGCCGTGTTTTTTCTAAGTAAACTAAACCTTAGGTTATAAAATACTCAGTGGGAGGAAGAGATATATATGATACGCCAATGATTCCACACACATTTCTCCCTGATTTTTCATGCCATGAGATTCATGCTTGGCCTCGTGGTGCCCTGGGAGCATTCCCCTTCGGATGGTGTTTACATGAGTCAATATCAAGGTGGACAGAGAGAGTGTTTATAATAAGTGGGTGAAGGGTGTGTGTCAACACGTCTTACAGTCTTCTTTATTGGTTTGCACCATGAGATCATTCTTGCACTCCCTTGTGGCGCCTTGGGAGCGTCCCCCCATCGGATGGGTTTTGTGTAGTTGGTCATATCAAGGTGAACTCCAGAAATGGATAGGGTCACTTTAGTTTTTGCCCCATTCGAATTTTTCCTTCGGATTGACTGCTTGGGGCAGAACTCTAGGGCCTAAAATGGCGGGTCACACTTACAGGAAATTATTAAGTAAGTTAATGATTTTTTTATCAAATTAATGATGGCTAGTCGTTATAGGAACAAGAGTTATTCTAGTATTAATGACTGGTTGAGAATGTCTCAATTCAGATGAGGGATAAATTGACCACCCTTCGACGGCTTTTGTCCTAAACTTTTGGAGTGTCATTACGAAACTAGATGTCACATGGGGTTTGTGTTAGTTTTGCTAAACCGTATTGGATGTTGTATGTTTTTCAACGGGTATTTGCTTAAAATCTAACGTAGGTCAATATGTTTTTGTTTTAGCAACATGTTTGATTTTCCATTAAATGCCTCAAATTTGACCGATTTCATACAGTGGAAAGAGTCTTGTAAAACATATTTCGTGGTAAACAACCTCGAGTTTGTCATGGTTGAGGAGTGTCTTTAAGTCCCAACCTTTGATGCACCATGAAGTGTTCGTGATGCATATGAGGTGTGGATGAAGGCTAATTCGAATGCCCGATTTCACATTTTGGCAAGCATACCTGATGCATTGGCTAGAAGGTTTAAGAACATGGTCATTACATGTGAGATCATTGACTCGTTGCAAGAATTGTTTGAATGCCAGTTCTTACTTTTCGAACACAAAGGGATGGATGACAAAACCAGTAGTGTCAGTTCCCAAGTTAAACTTCAGGAAGAGAAACCAAGTGTTGCTGACTCTATTGAAGTTCATCGACGAGAAGTGTTCTCTGACATTGAACTTGGAGCTTATTTAGGTTTTGATGTTGATCCCACTACTCTCCAAAAGATGGGGATGTCTAAAGATAGTAAATATGATTTATTGGTCTTGGAGACGTGATTGGTAGAGAATGATGATTCTGCCTGGATACTTGAATCGGGTGCTACTAATCACGTTAGTTCCTCTTACCAAGGATTTATTTTCTGGAAAACGTTGCCACAGGGAGAGATGACTCTTCGAGTCGGTACTGGTGAGGTTGTTTCAGCTGTTGCTATGAGTAGGCTGAAGTTATTTTTGGACAAGAAACGTTATTTGTTACTGAATAATGTTATTGTAGTTCCTTATATCAAGAGGAACTTAATCTCGGTTTCTCGACTAATTGAACAAGGTTATATCGTCTCCTTTTCTGAGAGTAAAGTGTCTATTTTCAAGAATGAGATGGAGATTGGTTTTGTTTCAATTGAAAATAACTTATATGTACTAAGGTCGTTAGTCATAAAAGTCTTGTTTAATATTGAAATGTTAAGTATGGCAATGACAACTAAAAGACCAAAGGTTTCTTCTAAGGAAAATGCCCATCTTTGGCATCTAAGATTAGGTCACATCAACCTCAATAGGATTGAGCAGTTGGTGAAATGTGAACTTTTAAAGAGTTTAGAAGAACACTCCTTGTCGGTGTGTGAATCATGTCTTGAAGGCAAGATGACCAAACAACCTTTTCCTGGAAAAGGTTATAGAGCCAAGAAAGCCTTTGAGCTTGTACATTTAGACCTTTGTGGTCCGTGAGTGTTGGGCTCGAGGTGGGTATGAATATTTCATCTCTTTCGTAGATGATTATTCAAGGTACGAGTATCTCTACCTAATGCAACATAAGCCAGAAACCCTTGACAAGTTCAAGGAGTATAAGGCTGAAGTTGAAAACTTGTTAGGCAAAAAGATAAAAACACTACGATCTAATCATGGTGGAGAGTATATGGACCTCTAATTCTAGACCTATATGATAGAACATGGAATTACGTCCCAACTCTCGGCCCCAGGTACACCTCAGCAAAATGGTATATCAGAAAGAAGAAACAAAACCTTGTTGGACATTGTTCGGTCTATGATGAGTTATGTTCATCTTCCAGACTTGTTTTGGGGTTTTGCAGTGGAGACTTCATGTTACATTCTGAACAATGTTCCCTTGAAAAGTGTTTCTAAAACACCTTTTGAGTTGTGGAGAGGCCGTAAAAGTAGTTTACGCCACTTCAGAATTTGGGGGTGTCCGACCCATGTACTTGTGACTAACCCGAAGAAGTTAGAACCGCATTTGAAAGTTTGCCTCTTTGTAAGCTACCCTAGGGGAACGAGGGATGGATATTTCTATGATCCGAGTGAGAATAAAGTGTTTGTTTCGACAAATTCTATCCTTTTTTAAGAAGATCACATCAGGGATCATAAGCCACGAAGTAAGCTTGTTTTACGTGAGATTTCTAGTGAGACTAAGACTACTGAGGGTTCAACAAGAGTTGTTGAACAAACTGATAGATCAACAAGAGTTGTTGAGATTGGTACATCTAGTCAACCAGCTCAAGAGTTGAGACTGCCTCAACGTAGTGGGAGGGTTATGAACCCACTGAAATGCTACATTGCTTTGACTGAAGCCCAAAACGTTATTTCTAATGATGAGGTCGAGGATCCATTGTCTTTTAATAAAGCAATGGAAGATGTTGACAAGGATGAGTGGATTAAAGCCATGAACCAGGAGATGGAATCTATGTACTTCAATAACGTCTAGAAGCTTGTGGATCAGCCTGATGGGGTAAAACCTATAGGGTATAAGTAGATCTACAAGTAAAAGCGAGGTGTAGATGGAAAGGTGCAAACCTTTAAGGCTAGACTCGTGGCAAAGGGTTATACTCAAGTCAAGGGAGTGCACTATGAGGAAACTTTCTCACATGTTGTCAAGCTAAAGTCTATCAAGATACTTCTGTCCATAGCCACATTTTATGATTATGAGATATGGCAAATGGACGTCAAGACTGTCTTTCTTAATGGTAATCTTGAAAGGCCATTTACGTGGCTCAACCAGAGGATTTCGTAGTTCTAGATCAAGAGCAAAGAGTTTGCACGCTTAATAAGTCCATTTATGGGCTGAAACAAGCGTCTAGATCGTAGAACATTAGATTTGACAGTGCGGTCAAATCGTTTGGCTTTGATCAGAATGTTGATGAGCCTTATGTTTACAAGAAGATCATCAACAACTCAGTAACTTTCCTAGTACTGTATGTGGATGATATCCTACTCATTGGGAATGATGTAGGGTTTCTGACTGACATTAAAAAGTGGCTAGCTGCCCAATTTCAAATGAAAGATTTGGGTGAGGCGCAGTATGTTCTAAGGATCTAGATCATTTGGGATCGTAAGAACAAGAGGTTAGCCTTGTCTCATGCATCATACATCTATCAAAATGTTGATCAGGTACAAGATGCAAGATTCCAAGAGGGGTTTGTTACCCTTCAGGCATGGAATCGTATTGTCTAAAGATCAATGTCCTAAGGCACCTCAAGAGGTTGAGGAGATGAGACGGATTCCCTATGCTTCTGCTGTAGGAAGCTTAATGTATGCAATGTTGTGTACCAGCCCCGACATTTGCTATACAATAGGGATTGTCAGTCGGTATCAATCCAATCCAGGATTTGATCAATGAACAGTGGTCAAACGATCCTCAAGTATCTTCGGAGAACGAGGGACTACATGCTCGTGTATGGAGATAAGAATTTGATCCTTACAGGATACACGAACTCTGACTTTCAGACCGATAGAGATTCTTGGAAATCGACATCAGGGTCAGTGTTTACTCTGAATGGAGGGGTTGTAGTGTGGCGAAGCATCAAGCAAGGATGCATCGCAGACTCCACTATAGAAGTCGAATACATAGCCGCTTGTGAAGCAGCTAAGGAGACTATTTGGCTGAGGAAATTCCTTACAGATTTGGAAGTTGTCCAAATATGGATTTGTTGATCACCCTTTTCTGTGATAACAGCGGGGCTGTGGCAAATTCGAAGGAACCTCGGAGTCATCGTCGAGGCAAGCATATCGAACAGAAATACCACTTGATCAGGGATATTGTGATTCCACAGTGATGTGATAGTCATGAAGATCGCGTCAGAGCACAACATTGCTTGATCCGTTTATAAAGGCTCTCACGACTAAGTGTTCAAGGGTCATCTGGAGAGTCTGGGTTTACAGAACATGCGGCATCTTGTCTTGGGCAAGTGGGAGATGATACTGGGTATAGAGTATGCCTAGTTTATTGTATATTGTAATTGTATTTTTTCATGTATTGTACATTAGTCTCCGAGCATTTAGAACAAGTGGTAGATTGTTAGGGTTGGTGTCCTAAATTTTCCCAAAGTCTCGTAGTTTGTAAACTGTACACATTGTTATGAATAAAATAACAGTTTATTTTATTTGGCATTACTCATATCCCAATAAAAAAAACTCCATGGTTATTGTATGTAAACTTAAGCATGTATATGAGATATACAAGTGGATCATACCTTAAGTGATATACATAAAAAGGTCCTGTAGTATAAGGATTAGGAGGGATACCTGATCCTATTGAACACTATGGATACGACCCTCTTTGTAGAGGTTTGCAAGTGTTATGAAACTAAACATGCGGAGCGGGGGTGTCCTATACAAAAGATTTTGAATAAGAACGGACCACGAGATTGACTAGTCTCTTATATAATCGCCGTTGATACTTGAGACTTACATCTCACCTAAATGATGATAGTGACATAACCCAATCTTGAGTGTTTTGGGAACTCCTACCTTTGAGGGGCGTCTTTGATTAGTATGGGTGAAAAGTGGCCAAATTGACAACTCAACATGTCTACCTTTTTGGGGATTTGTCTGATTTGGGAGCTGGGAACTTAGTTACACAAAATGGAATTCAGTCCTTCCCCGAAGTAGGGGTAAGTAGATAGATCGCTCCCTTAAGGGCTGATTTCGAGTCTTGAACATAGTGGCCACAGCTTCTCTTTGGAAGAAAGGACTCAGTCATAGTAAGACTATGACTTATGTTCATTAGAGTGATCAGTGGTACTCAAGGAGTTAGATGTAACTACAGGGGCATAACGATTATTGGCCCAGCTGTACTTACGAGCGATCTATTAAGGGTTATCTCACTGTTGATTGGTTGATATGGACACAAAATATATCTGTAGTAAGGAGATTGTAGTTGTTGGTCTTTAATGGAGTGCCCGACGGTTAACGGATGGTGGATCCCGTGGCTAAAGAGTTTAGTCAATTATTCACGTACCGTTGAAGCTTTAAGCTACAGGTCCATAAGGTCCCCTTGGTAGCTCAGTGGATTCAAGTTGAGAATCAGTTCTTGGGGTTAATTTGAAATGTTCAAATTAACAAGAGAAAATTTGATTATATATGATATGATTGGTGTGATATATGAGATACATCAAATGGAAGATTATTGTAAATGAGATTTACATTAAGTACCATAAAATAGAAAAAGAGTTATGGTTTATATGTTTTGTGCGATGAAATATTAAAACTATAGGTTATAAATATAATATGGTAAGTTAATTATCATATATATTTATAATAATATTAATTATTAGATTATTATCTCTTTTTCTCTAATAACCAATTGAGTGGGAGGTTATTGGTAGTTTTATGGTAACCGTGAGATAAAAAGGAAATTTTTTTTCCTAAATTTGGAAGATTTGCCATTCTCAGTAAGGAACTCACGGTTTGCTGTCAAGTGAATTGGATTCACTAAATGATAATTAAAAGAGAGACTAGACAATCGTGGTGTGACACTATACGATAGTTCACTCAGCTGGTCATAGCTAAACAATCGCAGTGCATTTGCTATACGATAGTTTGTCTTCTTCTAAACACTCGAGCATTCGTCTATACAATAGACCCTTCTCATCTCCCACTTGCTCAATCGTCTACACGATTGTTAATCCTCCGGTCTCTTCCTCTAACCAAGTCCACACAGAGCCCACACTTCTAGATTCTCAGACCGAGAATACCAAGGTACCATTGTGGTGGTGTCTTAACTTAACTCGACTGAGTTCGAGGTTTTGAAGGCTGGTCGTTGGG
This sequence comes from Benincasa hispida, assembly GCF_009727055.1. Classification (NCBI taxonomy): domain Eukaryota; kingdom Viridiplantae; phylum Streptophyta; class Magnoliopsida; order Cucurbitales; family Cucurbitaceae; genus Benincasa; species Benincasa hispida. The sequence goes on along the minus strand of NC_052351.1, from coordinate 13,065,263 downwards.
TTCGTGATCTTGGAGATCGTTATGTTCGAGTTTGCTATTGATCGTGCTATGTTGCAGTCGTAGTGTTCGAGCGTTCGTGTGTTGCTGTCTTAGAGACTGATTGAGCGTTCGTGATCAAGAGAATTTGAAGCATGAGTCTTCAAAAGTATGTATAATCTTTCCCTTAATTATCTTGTAAGCATGCTGTAATTTTTTATTATGCATGATCTGTAAGTTTTCGTTTTTTGTACTGTAATTGTGTATGTTCAATTTCGAATGGAATTCGGAATGATCATTTCGCTGCTCATGGAAATCCTCATGTTTGATTTCCTTCACTACCATCTCTTCATTTATTACATCCAATTGGTTTCGGCTTATTTATTATTTGGGATAGGGAAGTCTTGTGATCTAGCTGAATCTCGTCCCCCATTTTCGGGAATAAATTTGACACCATCACCATAGGGGGCTCGCAAGACTATCTGATAGTCTTGTCCTTCTTAAATACATTGGAAAGCTCATCATAATGAGGGAATGGCTTATTCCACAATCCCTTTGTATTGGGATGACTCTGCATTGATAAGTAGAAACAAAATTAGAATTTATATGAAAATACGTGTGGTGTATGTTGTTTTATTATTTTGTAACTTAGTCGAGCCCAGACGTCAAATATCTCCTTTTCCACCTGAACACACTTGAATACCACATAGAATTTTCATGCCAGGATAGGTAGATCCCTGGGTTATAACCAATAAATACCATATAGAATTTAGATTTTTCCATCTACCTATAATTTCATAATATGGGTAGTCAATACCAATTATAAGTGTTAAGGTGTAGGATTTAAGGGTTTTTTAAGGGTTCCAATGGTTATAGTTTAGGGTTTTTTAGGGTTTTGGTGGGGTTAGGGTTTAGGAGTTCTGATGGTTAACCAAGAGCAACAATTAAAGCTATACCTATTCTCATGCAATTCTATTTTATTATATAGTAAAAAAATAATTGGGCAACTAGATATTCTAGTTGCCACATTATAAGTGTAGCTCAGTGACACCTAAATATTTTTCAATAACTAATGGTTCGTTAGGCTTATCTTTTTAGTTAATATATGATTAGGTTCCAATAGCTCATGGACTTAAACCTGAGGAGAGATCAGAAATTGGTGTCTCAAAAATGTTCGAAGAGTACTTTTGGTTTAATTTCGTTTTTTAATATAAGGATGGATCACAAATGCATTTATTATAAGTAAATTACAATATATAAAAATTCAACCTATATATGAAAATATATGATACTATGAAAAAATAACTGTTTAAATCAGTAATTAACCTAAAATTTATTTAAGAATTTTTTTCTTTTACCAACTATCTTTTTTAGTAATTTTCTTGAAAAAATGAGACCTTATATTTATATATATAACTATGCATGCATATATATATATATAAGTATGGTAGGAAATAGCTCATACCATTCAACAATGATCATGATTATTTCATTCAAAATCCAACTTAATCATTAATTACCATAAAAGTTAAAAAGAACAGGAACTAATGCCATCATATCAAACTATTTCATTATTTTAAATAGAATGGATGGCACTTAATTGTTAATTTTTTTAAAAAAAAAAAACCAAAATCTTACAAAAACTAGAAAACTAACTATTATATGGTCCTTTTTTTGCCAATTTGTAGAATATGGATTAACCTTTTTTTAAAGCGGATTTTCCTCTTAAGGTTAAAATTTCCATTTCCCACAAAATTTGAACAAAATAATATTTTTTTTTTACATTTTGCACATAAAATTCTACAAAAAAAAAAAAAAAAATACTTGACATTTGAAATGAAAGAGTTTAAAACTTTTGTACTTGAATGACACTTGACAATGAAATGTCATTTTTTATGGGTTAATCGTACATTTCAATTGGTTTACGTTTTTGTACACTTCAAGCTATAAAAAAGTAACATTGTATAAAAATATAAATTGAAGATTTTCAGTTTGTAGTAAGAAAAATAAAAATTATAATTTCATATTAAATATGTATGACACTTGCACTAAATAGTATATAAAATAACAACTATTCACAAGCTAATAATAATGTCCTCGACAACACTCAAGTACATGTGAAAATAAATATATTTAAATAGCAATAATCAACTATCTCAACCTACTACAAACAATTCACCAAAATTTATAGAGGATTATAAAAAAGTTTACTCCGAATATAAAATTAATGAACCTCAAATTAATTGGGAATGAAATGTAGAAATGTGTAATTAGTAATTTGGGCTCTACAAGAAAGAAAACAAAGTATATTCAGATTAGGATGAAGATAAATGCAAATGAAATAACAATTAAACATACTACCATTTACTGGATGAAGATAAATGCAAATGAAATAACAATTAAACATACTACCATTTACTTTTTTTATTAGGTTTTGGAATGACTAGAGGTCAAAATACCAAGAATATATAGAGGCTGATAAGAGATGTTATCTAACAAAAGTAATAAACCACGTTAATGAAATATCTTTGTTTATTATAAAAGAATGGAATGAAAGTTTACCTCTTTTAGCACAATCGTTCGACTCATAACCACTATTGTATGAATGTAAAAACATTGAAGTAAGAGGGGGAAACAAAAATATTACATAATGCAAATCATCCAAATAATTGAAGTCGGGAGTGAGAAAAAAAACGGAAGGGAAGACTTGAACAAGGACTCACCAACAAAATGTATCAGAGGAGGCAGTGGAGATTTCTCAAGAGAATGTGGAGGGAGAAGACATGTCTAAAGAGAAGGGATACTGAGGGGTGGTTGGTCGGGAGAGTTAATGCACCTAACCTCATTAAGTAGAAATAGTGAGTTCATTAAATAGAAAATAGAGATGAGTAAAATTAGTATTAAGTAAAGCAAATAGGGGTCAAGTTAATATTAAATGGGTGGTTGAGTATATTATTAAACATTATTCAATGAGTATTGCATCATATACAATATAATATATCATATGAAATTACAAAAAAAAAAATAAAAAAAAAAAATAATAGAGGCCTCAAGGAAATGATTTTGCTCTTTCATTTCAAGAAATCCAACTTCGATAAACAAAATTAACATATGAAAAATCAAAAAATCAAAACAAAACCAAATTTCAATTTCAAAACAATAACAAAAAATTTGAACTCCAATAAACAAATTCAACATCAATTTCAATATAAGGACAAGAAAACAAAAAAGGAGGATCAGTTAAATGAAAATAATTTAAATAAAAAAATGGATGATTAATGAATTGAAACAAAGACAAAATTATTTAAATGGATACTTTTTTAATAAAACAAATTCATACACAAAACAAAAACAAGGGCAAAGAATTAACTAATTGAAGCGAAAATTAGAAAACATGAATATTAAATCGAACTCAGATAATTTAATACAAATTTTGGAACACAAGTGAAAACATCATCGACCTCTAGAAGAAAGGGTAGAAGACACTGTTGTGGTAAAGATTGAACTCCTCCCACCAAGCTCCAATAACATAGTCAGTAGCCCCTACCAAGAATTTAATTGCAGACCAAATTTGAGGATGACCAAAAAAAAATAAAAAACAAGAGAGGAATTTATTATTAAAGTGCCGAGAACAGATCTATAAAAAGGGAAGAAAAACAGTGGGTTGAACCTAACCAATGAAGTTGTGAAGACATAGTAAAAAGGAAAAAAAAATATCAAAAAAGTAATAAGGAACCTCAAGAAGGAAATCGAAGCCCAAATATTCAATGACAAAAACCCTACAAAGCTAACATGCTCAAGAGATTGGAACCCAAAAAATCTAATGAAAAAATCCCTACAACAAACAAACAGAGGAAGAAGAAAAATAGTCGAATCTACAACAAATAACCACACACGTAGTAGATCTTTGAAAAAAACCATAAAAACAACCCTAGAAAAATATACAGAAAATAAAAAATAGTGATTCAACAAGAAAGACCCATACGATCGAGCGAGAAGAAGAGAGAAGATGAGAGAAATAAGAACAGGAGTAATGTGAAGAGATGGGTAAGTGAATGAGAGAAATGATATAGGAGAGTAATGAGGGAGTTAAAGAGGAGATCTAGAAAAATCACACTGGTTTAGAGGGTGTTGGAAGGAAGTAAAAAGGTGGGTTTTTAAACCCACTAATTTGTTTTATCAGTGGGTCAAACACTAGGTGAGCTTTTTTTGCCCACCCAACTCAACTCTCCTGAAATTACTTTATCAAGGAATATTTTGGCATATAGCAGTCATTACACTATCATTTGGAAAAATAGAAAATGAAATTCTTTTGAATTATGGCAAAATGCCTCCACTAGGGGTGTACATGGGTTGGGTTGAATTGGATTGAGTTGGGTGTATTTTTTGGACCAATCCAAAAATTCGGGTTAGTTTGATTGGTATCCAAATGACCCAAATAAAGTTTTCAACCCAACCCTTAAAATTCAGATTGGGTTGGGTTAGGTTGTCGGGTTATAACTTATTTTTTTATTTTTAATGAAAAATATGTAAATTTATATACACATAACTAATAACTAAAATCTCATAAAATTAAGATGCTAAATACCAAATATCTATGATATTTATTGTAAACTTTAAACAAAGACAAATATAATAACAATTTTAAAAGAAAAATATTAAAAATTCAAAAATTAATCAATACAAGGAAATTAAACTTTAAACAAAGAGAAATATATATATATATATAATATATATATATATATATATATATATAATATATATATTATATAATATATATATATATATATAATTCCATCGTTGGGTTGGGTCAACCCAATTTTTTTTTAGCCAACCCACAACCCAACCCAACCCAATAAAAATAGAAAAATTCAACCCAACCCAACCCACGAACAAAACTAACCCAACCCAACTCTTATATTTTGGGTTGGATAGTCCGAATTGTTCGGGTTGTCGGGTTATTTGAACACCCATAGCCTCCATTGGACATGATGTGTTTTTTGGTTAATCCTAAAATGCTCTCAACAATATCTTGTATTATACCTATTTATAGCCTATAATATCTTCCCTATTTATTTGAAACTTTGAGATAATATCAAACATTTGTTTTCAAATCTCACTATTTTCCGTTTCTTTTCTCTCTATGTTTTATATTTCTTTTTCCTTTTTTTTTTATTTATTTCAAATCTCATGTCATTCTTATTATTTTATTTTACCATTTATTTTATACATTTATTTTGCTTCTTCTTCTTTGATATCTCAAATTACTGAAAACCAATGCAACAACACTTCCTATTCGCTTTCTTTCCCGGAGTTATTGCGTAAATACTTCCTAAAAACTTCCTTTGCAGAGGAGTTTATTTTCTTGGAGAACCATGATACATTTTCATACTCCAAATTATTCTTCGTCAAGTCTTTTCTATACATTAAAGAAAATCTTGATAGTGAGAAGTATCTGCTCTCCTTAATCTATTTTTGCAAATTAGGATTGGAGTTGTTGTTTTGATTCTTCAATGTATAGATATCATATCACGCTTTAAACTCATTCTACTGGTTATGAAAGATTTAGATGAAGCAAAAAACCTTTTTAGATGAGCTTATCAACAGGGAAAAGTGTGATGGAGGCTTGACGAGGCAAAATAGAGATAGTGAATTCGAAATCATAAGATGAAGAGGAAGAGAAATAATTCATGGATAATTATTTTATATTCAAAATGATTTCAGTCCCTTATTTCACAAAACTATCAACTCTTCACTAAGTAGTCATTATTTACTTTTTTTTCTTTTGTTGTTCACCAATTTTTTTTCAACAACATATTAAAATTACAATGTAATTAATTAATGAATAATGGTTTTAAAAATGCTTCTTTCTTTTTTGCTCTTTTGTTATTTGCTTCTTTCTTTTCCTTATACAAGGTGTAATACCGTTTCAATAAACCTCTATCAAGGAAGAGGAAAATTGGGTTGTATAGCATCATACCATTTTTACAAGGTGCAATACTGTTATTTACTTCTTTCTTTTATTTTTCCTTTTTGTTTAATTAGTATCAAAATCTTTCTTTTTGAAACTTCACTCTACTCCAATTTTCCATTTATCCTTTCTTCTTCTTTTTAAATGTTATGTTATTTTCAAATATCACTTTATCTAAAATTTTTGTTTTCCTATTTAATTTTTATTTTTTATTATTTTTCTGCATTATCATAAAACTTGGTGGGGATTTATTATATTTGACTGAGAATTTATGTTTATTATTTATGATTTTGAACTAAATATCGTCCCTCCACCATTTTTTTCAAGTATTCATATAGAGCTTTAATTCTAGAATATAAATACACAGTAATTATGTTCACATATGTTGCCATCATACAGTAGCTAGTATTATTTAATGATCACAATATCTATTTGTGGTATGTTCCAATTATATATTACCGAAGAGGTTTGATCCATTTTCTATATTAAGTTTTTATTTATCTTTTAATGGATTTTTTATTTTCAGCTTCTGATTTGTTTTGTGTTATCTATTTTTTACCACTTAATTAAGATTTTTTTAGTTAGTTACAACCTATTTAGAGAAAAGATTTATTTTTGTTAGCACGAAAAGATTTTGATGAAACTTTAAAAACTGTCATTCTCCTTGTTAACCCAATTGATGGCTATCATGATAATGACATTTTGCTATACTTAAAAATATTGTTAGTAATTTATCATTAAAAACAATTACCCTAATTTTACTTTAAACTTATGCTATTTGATAGAAGAAATGTCCAAAAAGAAGGGAAAACAACCACTCACCTATTTTTCCAAGTTTGTATCAACATAATACATATCTGGATTTATCCTAAACTAAATTTATTATTCAGTAACTAAAAATGGCATACTTGGAAAAAAAAAAAAAATAGATCACAAGAGTCTAAATAGGAAATTTTGAAAAAGTAGGGGTCAAATTATATTACTAAAGAAAAGGAAAAGAAAAAACAACCGTCCAAAATTAAGCTCTAAAGATGCCATACTTTAGAGATACGGAAATAAATTTGTCCACTTTTGTTTTTTGTTTTTTTTGGATAAATATGCCCCTTCCCAACTCTCTCTCCCCCTGAGTTTCACATCGCCAAATGCAAACAAAATCCTACATTATTTAAGAAATAGAGATATTTATGATATTATAAGTAAAAAAAAATATCAGTAAAACCGCGAGAACTTATCTCTAAAATGGTGAACAACATAATTATGGTAAAGATATGTAGAGTTTTGTTGTCTTTATCACACCCTATGCTTCAACTCAAAATGCATCCATACAAAATTTGCAAGCTTTTGGAAGTTTGAACATCAAGTCATATTCTACTTTCAAGCTCTTGAACGTCGTCATAATCCATGTCAATAATATTATCCAAATACAATAATGGACTTTCCATTCCAATGCCAAGCCTATTCTCTATGTCCATTCCCATTAAAAAACCATCAACCAAACACAACACAACCTTCTAATTTAGCTTCAGACACAAACCTGCCTCATTCTACTCCTAGTCACTTGTAACAGTAGGCTGCAGACAGATCAAAACTATGAAAATGGAAGCAAATTTACAGGCTACCCCATCTTCAAGATTACTTCATCTGGATGGCCGATCAGGTTGGTCGATGAACTTGATCTTTAGCTCTATTTCACCAGATTCTACATCACGAAGCTTCAACCAAACACTCTGTGTTACACCCCCTCCCTCCATACAACTAATGCTGCTGTCCCTGGCTAAGCAGTTATCAACATCTGGAGTAACTTTTCTTAACATTGTTGCCCCTGACGAAACTCCAAGAGCCCGTCTCAATCTAGCAGCCGAAACTATCGGTTTAAGACTCAGCTCGGCATGTCCCATCTTGTCATCTGACTTGAACCGATCTTTGTCAAACACTTCCTGCAGAAAGAACATAATTTTTTTTATTGTTTAGAGTTATTTTTATGAGAATATGTGTTTTTCACTCCCACAAAAAGATAATAATCCATACACAATTTAATGAGTCTGTTTTATCTTTCCAAAACAAGAAACAATAAAAAAAATTTCTGATTTCATTTCTCACACTTCAGTTTCAAAAATAGAACAGAATATCGAACTATAGAATATGATAGAATAGAAGACAATGAGCAAAGACAAATTAACAATCAAGATTTTTTTTTCCTTTAATTAAATGGGACTTTGATAACACAAACATAAGATAGCCTAGCTAGAAAAACAATATGCACCCTTTCACTGACCACAATTAGTTTGATGCTTCTAATGGTATTAAAATAGTGAGTTCCTTTACTGTAACAGGCCATCATACCCATACTTCTTTTTCATAACCAAAATGGTTGCTTATTCACAAATCATTACAACTTGATGTAGACAACCATTACGGCCTAATGGAATATATCAGTTCAAACTTATGCAACTTTGGAGAAAGAAGAAATGGACGAGCAACAGAGAAAGTAAGAACAGGGAGTATCCTAATGAACACATACAGTAGGTCAAAAACTGATGAGCAGAATCTTACTAATGTCAGATCTTGGACAGGGTGCGTAAGGGAGAAGCTTAGCTCTTCATTCCAAACAGGGTTAAGGCAGCTATTGATAACTTTGGTCTTTGCTGTCTGAAAAAACAATGTAATGAAATGAAATTGCTCAACAAGCTGCATCAGAACATGAGGGGGTCCAAAGAAAAAAAATGAACACTACAGAAGAAGGCAGCGCAAGAAATAACCTGATTGCCCAACTTGACAACAACATAAGGATCACTACTCTTGAAATCACGAATGACTAGTTTCTTCCCTTGAATCACAAGCACTTTAAGCAATCCTAACGATTCGCTTTCCATAGCAATGGCCGCATCCAAATACCAGAAAAGCTGCAATTATACATGGTTGGGAGAGATTAGCCAAGATGGTGGATTTTAAAGTGAAATAGAGAAACTTTCATCCATCAAACGACAAAACAACCACGCCTACAGAAGATCGACAGAAACAAGAAAAGGGTAAAACCTCAGAAATCAAAACAAAAATAATTTAGATACCACTCAAAGCAATAAGCAGAGTTGGAAAAGGGGTAAACCGTGAACCATGCGAGTGAAGTTTGAAAGCAAAATAAAGGGGTATGAAAGGGTTGGTGGAGGGTGTTATTTCATCAAACAGTTGGTGGGCGTAATGAAAAAAGAGAGGTGATTTCAAAGGGAAAGGGGAAGACGATAGTGTCTGGGAGAATGGGATTTTGACTAGAAACAGTCATAGTGGGTGGGTGCCGCATGGCTCATGGTGAGATTGAGTTTGACGGGAGTAAATGATTTGACGAAGCATGTTTGAAAAGTAAAAATTATACAAAATTAAAGTGAGATTGTTTGAGAGTGTACCTGACAATGCTGCCATGTGGGACGGGGAGTAAAAAGGGAAAGCGACAGAGAGTCAATGAAGAAAGCTCCATTGTCGCATTGTCCACTATGTATACTTTGAACTTTGAATAAATCGAAATTGCAGAGAATGAGGCCACGACCAAGAAGAAGAAAGAAACACACGTGTGCTTACACACCTGGATGTGGGGTTTATCTTTTCTTTTTTTTCCCTCTTTCTTTCTTTCTTTCTTTGGGGAAAAAATTCGTTTTTATCTAATCCTTATGTTTTAAAAAGTTACGGTCCAATATTGTAGACTTGGACCAAAAGTTCTACGGATCCCTCCAGGTATTTACTTTGTTCGATATAGAGAATCCTTGATTTGAGGTCAAATAGGGATACAAATTGGGTCTCCGATCGGAACGGGGCAGAGATACCTTCCTGTTGTCCGACCCCATTCCGAATATATTTTATTAATTATTATATATATATATATATATAGTTTTATTTTATTTTATTTTATTTACTTTTTTAATTTCATTTTATAATCTAATTAACTTTTAACTTTGTATTAAATTTAGAATAAAAAATCTATTTTTAATTATTAATTTAAATAAATAAAACAATAAAAAAAATTAATTTATTATCTACAATATTTAAAATTCGGTATAAAGAACAAATTTTAATTTATTTTAAATAAACAATTAGTTAAAAATAAAGATATAAACGGGAAATTTTTTTTCATGAGGACGGGGACGAGGTGTATCCCCCAACTTCGCCCCGCTCCATTGCCAATCCTATCGTTTGGTAACCATTTAATTTTTTATTTTTTGTTTTTGAAAATTAAACCTATTCCATCCACATTTCTTACAATGATTTGCATCTTTTTTAAGTACAATGGTTGAATTCTTAGTCAAATTCAAAAAACAAAAAGAACTTTTTGAAAGCTAATTTTTTTAATTCTCAAAATTTGGCTTGTTTTGAAACAATTGGCAAAAGGTAAAATAACAAAGGAAGAAATTTGAAGGTGAAATTAGTGTCCATAAGCTTAATTTTTTTAAAAAATAAAAATAAAATAAAATGGTTACCAAATAGGACCTACACTTTAGTCCTTAAATTTTGAGTTCAGTTCCAAATTGATTCATAAGTTTTAAAGCATTACAATTTTATTTTTGAGATTTGAGTTTTGAGTTTTGTTTCAATTGATTCTTAGGTTCCAAAATTTTATACTTTTAACCTTCACTTTTTGTTAAATACTCACATTTAGTAATTGATGTTGATGTCTATTAATTAATTTAAAATAATTATGAATAGAATTTTAAAAGTGATAAAAAGTAATTAAACTTAATTAATTTAAATTCTTTTAATTATTTTAAATTAATTTGCAAACATTGGTACTAAATATAGAAATTGAGTATTTAGTGAAAAATCGAAGTTTAAAATGTAAATTTTGAAATCTAAGGATCAAATTAAAATAACTTAAATCTCAATGGTAAAATTGTAACATTTTAAAACCTAGGAATTGAATTGAAACCAAATTCAAAACTTCAATAGTAAATGTATAACATTTTGAATCTAGCAACTAAATTGAAACCAAAATCAAAACTTAAATACTAAGGTTCCATTTTGGTTTTAGTTTTTTATGTTTGAAGATTAAGTCGATTTCTCCCATTTTCTTCCAATGTTTTACATATTTCTTAAATACAATGGTTGAATTTTTAATTAAGTTTCATAAATAAGTTTTAATGGGTCATAATTCATGAGGAGTTAGATTTGACATTAGAACGAAATTAGACTTTTTTATTTTTTATTTTTTTTTACAAAGGTACTGTAATTAATAGTACAAGTACTATACCGGTTGAGCTATGCTCATGTTGACAAATTGGATATATATATATTTTTTAGAATAGGTGATATTATTATACAACAACAAGGGGATCCTACAGCCCGGGATCAAGGCATCAAAGCATCAAAGCACAAGCACGGGCAGGGTAACAAAACCCAAAACAAAGTCTACAAGATAAGATCAGAACAAAACCAACAAAAAACAAACTCACAGACCACTAGAGAGAAAGCCAGAGAAAAGAAACTAAAATCCCACAAACAAGGGACAACAGCAAAACAAAGAACAACGGAAAGTACAACAAGAAAACATCCGTAAACACATTATATAAGACCAAGAAGATCAACCCGCCAGGAAGAAGCACGAACACGAACCGTAGAGACCATAAGGTGAACCAGAGCTGACACCGACCTCGGTCTACTTCCATACAGTCGCCGATTATGTTCTTGTCAGATGTAGTATATGGAAGCATACCAGAATACACGGAATAACTTACTATGCACCCCCTTACCCGACCCCACTCGACACAACCAACTCAACTCCACATCCCAACCCGCCACATGATGCGACGAGCCCAACTGACGCAATACACCAGACCACACCTCTTTCCTAAACCCACACTCAAAAAATAAATGATCTCACGACTCCACACCTCACTCTATAAAGTTGCCTGATACCTCACGTATGATACACGGAAGTCCCCACACAGAAGGCACCCCCCTGAAAAACACCCCAACTCCTCAACCAATCCTACGTACCCCAACCTGTCCTTCACAACTAAACCACACACAGAAGGAGTGACGCGGAATATCACCCCCCCGCCCACGAAAATACCAGCCCAAGCACCTCTAAGAACGACGAGGACGCAAACAACTCCCACGCACTAGCGATAGAAAATCGACCACTCGCATCCGGCAACCCCACACCCAATAATCTTCCCCCTCACCCTAAGCCCCACTGCCTGAATAAGACCCTAGATCTCAAGAAGCTCCCAAGACAACTGTAGGCCAACTCCAACCTCCCTCACCAATTCATGAATTCCAACAACCGCGGCTTCCAAACTACTTCCCTACATCATAAACCACCATAGACTCATATGAATCCAAAATCGCACCCCCTGGCAGCCAAAAGATCCCACCAAACAAAACAAGACTGACCATCGTCAAACCATCATGAACGAACCAAATGTTTGAATCTATTTCTATTTCGCAAGATAGCCCTCAAGTACTAGACCTTCCCAGACCTCACTCCAAACAACCCACAAAGATCGCCCACGCAAAACATAAAGCCTCCACCCATGCCACCCATAATGAACCCAATTTTAATTAAGAGAAGCCAGAAAGCTTTATAATAGAAAGCCTGGTTCCAAGATGCCACATGCTTTCACACCCAACCCCCCCGCCCCAAGACACGTACACCTCATCCTACGTCACCCGTGCACCATTCTGACTCACCGCACTATCCTTCCATAATATGTACGTAACAGACAATCAACCTCATGAGTTACACACGCAGGCAACACAAAAAATGCTACACCAAAACACTTGAAAGGATTGTAAGACAGACTTAAAACAAGCTGTAACCTTCCAGCAAATGAGAGTTGACGCGCTGCCCAGCTTTTTCTAATACGAGTTTGAATCCTCTGAATCAAAGGAGCAACAATCCCTAGCCCTCAACCGACCCGCCAATAAAGGTAAACTCAGGTACCTAACAGGCAGCGAACCAAGAGAGAAGCCCATAAACGCAGCTAGTTCCTCTGCCTCCCCAGACTTCACACCCGCAACAAACATGGAACTCTTACCAACATTAGCAACTAACTCAGACAACCTTGCAAAATCTACCAGGACCTGCCTCATAAACTCCAAAGAATCTCTCTTAGCTGCACAGAAAATCATCAAATCGTCTGCAAAAACCAAATGAGTCAGGCCTATACGCTCACACCGATCATGGAACCTAAACCACACAGGAGAATTATTCAACAACCTAGACAAGACCTCCATCACCATCATAAACAAAAAAGGAGACAACTGATCCCCCTGCCTCAACCCTTTCCTACCAGGAAAAAACCCCTTAAGGGAACCATTAACCATCACAGAGAACATAGGCGAAGTAACACAAGCCCTCACCCAATTAACAAACTGAAGAGGCATACCTATAGCCAGCAACACACCAAACAAAAAATCACAATTTACCGAATCATACGCCTTTTGAAGGTCTACCTTCAACACACAACGTGGCTTCCCTCTACCCTCCTTATAGCCCTCCACAAGCTCCTGACACAATAAAATGTTATAAAAAATCGACCTACCAGGAACAAATGAAGATTGGTTATCACTAATAAAAGAAAGCAATGAAAACTGCGATCTCTCAGCTAAGACCCTCGAGATATACTTATACACAACATTGCAACAAGAAATAAGACGAAACTCCTCCATACGTTCAGCTCCCTGCTTCTTTGGGATAAGAGTGATAGCAGTAGAATTAACTCCACCAGACAGGTAACAGGACTAAAAAAAATTCAGCACAGCATCACAGAAATCATCCCCAACCACATTCCAAGCAGCTCTGTAAAAATCAACCGATAACCCATCAGGCCTAGAAGCCTTTCCAGACTTCATCGAGAATAAAATCTTCTTAATCTCATCCCGACTCACTGGGCGACCAAGTGCCTCCACCCCCTCTTCGGACCAGCTGAATTGCACAATATCCCCAATTCGGGCAGTAAGATCCCTATACCCCACTGGCTGAGACCCTAAACAACCCTGAAAGAAATCTACTGCCACCCCTACCACCCTGTCATGCACCGTCTGGCGAGTCCCCCCAGCATCCACGGCCGTAAATAAACCACTACAGCTGCATCGAGAATGAACACAACGATGAAAGAAAAGCCTGTGGTTCCCATATTCATCCGCACCTAACTTCAGGCCACTCACCCTGGCTTCTGTCGAAAGGACGCCTCCTCCAATTCGTCCACTGACCAGGAACACCTCAGTGGCCCGCTGCCTCTGCAACACACCACCTCTGAAGCAGGATCCTTTCTACCTTCACTTGAGAAACCTCCATAACCTGGCCTAGCCGCCCTCACCTCATCAGCTAACACAGAGATACGCCTCCCAACGAAGCACGTAAAAACTCTTTTCACTACACTTCAAATTTCGCACAAAGCTGACCATAGGGGATACTTATTCTAGATCTTCTTCCAACTGACCTGATAGTATCAATAAAACTTCAAGCTCCGCCAATGAGAAAAAATAATGAAAGTGGGAGGCAGCCTACTCCTCGTCTCCCCTGTAGACACTAGAAGAGGGCTATGATCAGAAATTCCCCACTGTACCCACCTCAACCTCCAAATACGGAAAGGCTACCTTCCACACCTCATTAGACAAGCAACGGTCCAACTGGCGCATGATACCATTTCCCCTGAATTTATTAGTCCAAGTAAACCAGTTACCTGTCACACCCAACTCAACCAGATCCGCCTCCAATAATGCCCCATCAAATCTCCTCCATCTCCCTCAAGCTAGGCGCAACACCAAAATCCCCCGAGCTACTACGAATAGCATTAAAATCCCCTAAAACAACTCTAGGAAGTTGCACGAGACACACACATCCATCAACTGAGTCCACAAGTTTCCTTCTCTCGTTCACGTGATTAGAGGCATACACAACACACGATATGTACCCTAGCAGTAGATACATATCCACTAGGGTTCCAGAAATGAACTAATCCCTACTGACATCAATAGAAAACTCAATAGACACTCTTCCGCCACCATCACCCAGATCCTCAACACCCCGTAATACTATAGCTACACAACATAACTCCAGCCATCACCAAACCTACCCATCACCATACAAAAATTTTCCACGACGAACCCTCGTTCAAAGCAAGCAGTAGAAGTAATAGAGGATGAAGCCAGAAAGTCTGCCACCACTCTACACTTAATAGGGTCATTAAACCCCTAACATTCCAGAAACACCAAATCATGGACCTTGCAACAGATCACACCTACCACCTCCCACTAGGCCTTTGGCCCGAACTCCAAACATCTCATCCATAACAGACAATGGATCAATCTGCTTGCACTAAGAGCCAAGCCAGCCGAGTCTTCCCCTCATCACACAAAATATCATCACCTTATTGCGATCATCAACATGCTTTACAAACCCCGTAATTCCAGGGGACCCATAAACTACTTTGTTCCTCAAGGGCATCGAGTCTGGTGACCCACTGCCACCCCTATGGCCTACACCTGCTCTATCCCGCCTACGACAACTGACCATAGTAAACTCGTCAACACTCCTCACACCCTTACTCCCAACCACTAGACTATCTCTTCTTTCACCAATACCCACGTCTTGCCCCTTCCTCACACTCCCAATACCCTCATTCTTCCCTAAACACCCTCATTAACCGCCACAATACACAACTTCAGACTCTTTTCCACACCCTGCTTCTCACACACAACCCCAATATGCCCAAAGGATCCACAGCAAGCACACCTACGAGGTTTCCACTCATACACTATTGGAATAATAAACTCCTGACCCCGCATTCTAACAGTGACTGAAAAGGCATTAACGAATCACTATCCACCTCTTGTTGCAACATCAAAAGAGATAGGTTTACCTACGACACTAGCTAACACTGCTAAACCCCTATCCGTCCACTACTCCAGGGAAACATGCTCCAGTTTAATCCAGATAGGAACAGAATAAAAAACAAAGGTTTCAGGAACAATATCTGGGGACCATTGTCGTAATAAAATGAGTTTGCCACCCAAGTGCCACGAACCATTCTCCAGCACCTAATCTCTCGACTCTACCTTCTGAAATTTAAAGATAATCAAACCGTTCTCTAACAAGGTAATAGTTGGCATCTTTATGCGTCCCCAAATTCTCTGAATAATTCGACAAATAATAGTATACGGGAGTTTGGCATCCACAAACTAACCAACCAAAGATTTCTCCCACAGACAAATACCCTCTTCAATAATTTCTTCACAGGGTTCAACAATAACCTTATCATCTTCAACCACTGAGGGAATGAACTCTAAATTTCCCCTCAACTTCGACCCAAAAAGGGTCGCCCACGAATTACCCCCTTTCACGCTGTAACCAGAACCACCAGAACCACCCCCTCCTCTAACATGACCGACTTAGGACCAAACCCCCTAGCTAAACCAGTTTTGGGAACTAACTCCTCCCGAACATGAAGATCCCGTGTGTCCATCGAGCGACCCTTACTACCAAAAGGCCCAACCCGTGAAATCCCCTTCCTACTTGACTTCTGC
>NC_052351.1:12862881-13048780 GCF_009727055.1 Benincasa hispida | reverse complement strand
ATCATCTTCAACCACTGGGGGAATGAACTCTAAATTTCCTCTCAACTTCGACCCAAAAAGGGCCGCCCACGAATTACCCCCTTTCACGCTGTGACCAGCATGCGGCTCACCCACTAAAACCCCCACTCCTTTTGACCCTTTTCCCAGCTCCCCCAGAACCAGACCACCCCCTTCAACTCCGATCACCCCAATTCCATCAAGGCCCAACCCAACACCCCTCACAACCCGGTTTTCATCCGAGCCCCCAACACCCTCAAAGCTCCCAGAAAAACCCTTCAAAGCCTGGTCCCCAACTCCACAAGAGCCCAAACTCCCCTGCTCATCAATTGACCTAAATCCCAGCCCACCCAGATCAACACCCACAACTCGACTTACTACCGAATCTAGGTTAGGCGACAATGACTTCCCTTCGACCGCCTCCGGAACACCCACGAACGACCTCCCCAGCCCTACTTTGTCAACACTCCTCGTACCAGACCCAGCCGTAATTGATTTGATTTGACTTCTGCCCCCAGCTCTGCTTTGTCAACACTCCTCGCACCAGACCCAACCCTACTTTATTTAGTAAAATGTGTAAATTATATAAAATTAACATGTATTTATGAATTAAAACCATAAATATTATATAATTTTAATTCATTAATGAAAGAAAATTTAATTCTAGATAACAAATATAAATTAAATTATTATAAAGATCAATTAATGACTTCAATTGTACTAAAAAATTAATGGCTTTAATTGGGTAACTAGACATAGTCATCAAAAGCTAAATACCGTATTAAATTAATTTAATTCATTCAATAATATGAATAATATATTAATCAGTTAATAGAATTTTCAATAAATATCTACTTTCATTAATCAATGTATATATAATAACAATGATGAATTAACTACATATTTTAATCAATAGTCTTTTTATAGAAAATTTACAATTGAATAATTAATTATATTATTATTCATTAAATTTAATATCACCTCAATTTATTACAAATTTAACTTAAACATATCAGGGTAAAAGGTCTTCCTAGAGGGAAAAACATAAATCATTGAATGAAGCGACCACAACTCTAGTTGTCTAAATTATAAAATTGTAAAAATCATTTTTGATATGTTTAAAATATAATAAAAATATTTTTAATAACCTTAGATCAATTTAATTTTTATGTATTTTAAATTGAATTTTAATCATTCAATGTTTTTTTTAAGAGATTTCTACTTTTTTGGATAATAAGAGTAATTTTAATAAGGTAATACTTGGGTGTATCCTACGATACACCTATCTTTATGATTCCCATTTTCATCACTCACACCAAAAGATATTAAAATATTTTAAAAAATTAATAAGAAGAATTTGTAGGAGTATATCAACATGCAGCCAAAGCAATAAGGATCAATAAACATTCTAATTCATTAATTTTGGTTATAAATAAAGCATGCTCATACAATAACAAGAGGGTTAATCTCGATTCTCAGCTACAAAACTTCTCCAAATCTTGTTGTGAACCACCTCAAGATCTTTCCCACTATTCTCTTGTAGTTTTAGATTAAGTTGTTGGACTCAAGATAAGCTTGAATGAAGGAAACTTGGAGAAGAACTCATTGCAATAACCCACTTGAATAATAACTTCTTCAACTCGAATTTTTCAGCAAAAACTCTATTGATGCATCCATCAATTTCACTCCAATCTTCTCTATTTATTACAAGACTTTCATGCAAAAAAATGACTGCATGAGATGCAGCTCATGCTTGGAGATTTGAAGCTTGAATGAAGTGGGTGTTGTGAGAGCTACTTTATGATAGTGGAGAAAACAAACTTTCCAAAAGTTTGTGTTTTTCAAATTTCTAATATCAAATTGATTTCCAAAATCCATTTTAATTTGAAATTTGAAAATTTTATTAATTTTATAAAAATTAATTTCACAAATTAATTTTCTATATAAAATCAATAAATAATTAATTAAATAATTTAATTAATTCTAATTAATTTAATATCAATTTCGTGAAACCATATTCATGAATTTAATAGTTAAATCATATTTAAATATTGAATTAATTCTCCAATTTCGTTTAATTCTAATTTAAACATTTCAAATTAACTTATCATGCTACTCTAAAACTAATCCACTTACGAGCTAGTAGGGAGACCTCGCGAACGTACAGATCATGGGCTCCAACGATCCGAGATTAATTTGCTAAATTCTTTGCATCGAATTAATTCTCATTCGTTAACTAATGGGTCACTCCACTAAAGCCCATAGTTGCACTCCCCCTTCCACATGATTTAACCATAATTAGTAAGTCGACCATTCACAGGTTGTTCGTAATAACGACTAGGTCAAATGTCTATTTTATCCCCAAGATTACGTCTTGTTTCTTAAGTTTCTACTGATCCTCTAATGAACAATTGGTTTTTGATCCAATCACTAAACCAGATCCCTCTCAACCTAGTGAGAGGGTGGGCCCCTTGTTCAAGACCTGGATTTAGTACTTAAATGAACAACTTTTCTCCTATCCCTAAATCGGGTAGGCGTGAATTTCGTCTTGCACTCTATGTCCCCAACTATCTACCCAGTCTTACACCTGAAATGGGAGGCTTATTGAGCTAACGCTGTTGAGTCAACCCTCACCTATGCAAATCTAAGGCTAATCCCAAATAAATAGGAGTTCATAGTTAGCTCAGGATTAAGATTGAGTTACCTAGATTATCTAAGTGAAATAGTCAGTCTTATACAATAAACAATGTTATAAAGTAAGAGTGACTTATTTCTTGGTCCGATTTTATGCAAACTCATTGCATAGGACGCCCCCACTCCTCATGTCAATACATGAACGAATCTGGATCACTTCGTTTGTAGTATCTTTACAATAACTTGTAACAGCTACAATATGCCGCATCCAATAGTGTTATAAGAATAAGGTACCTAACCTTAATCATGTACTATAGATCATTTTAGCTATTTACTCGAACTTGATCTATCACTATGTCTCTACATAAAGTTCAAGTATTCATATAATAGTCGTGGATCTTAGTTTATTAGATTTAGACTTTTACGTCTGCAATTTAATAGAATCAATAATAAGTTTATTGACTATAGAATATGTTTATCTTTTACAAACTACGAGTTTTAGGACATAAAACCCAACTGAATTTTACCACATGACAAATTATAATTGAACAATTTAGTGGGATGTATAAAAAATATAGGTGATGGACGGGATGCACCTAAAGATGTCTATGAAGTGGGATGCGACTGAATTTTTCATTCCCCGTCCCCATCCTCCGTTTCCCATTTCATTCTCCATCCTCGTGAAACACGGGATCGGAGTTGGGATTCTCGGAAAATTTTTTTCCATTAGTTTTTTTAAGTGAATAATGTGAACAAATTTTAATTAATAATTAACTTCATCACTAAATTGTTTATTATGATTAGTCTTACATGAAAATTTGGATTTAAACATAAATTACTCAAATTTTGGCCTAAAAAAACTAATGAACTTTTTTTTAGTAAAAAAAAATAAATATAAATAAAATTATTCACATCTATAATCTACATGTAAATATTTCATTTACACATATTTATTATCTTGTCTATTAAACAATCAAATTTAAAATTTAAATGTAACGTTTATATAATAATAATAATATAACATTAAATAGCTATACTAAATAAATAAATATAGGTTAATCGGGGTAAGAACGGAGCGGGAACGAGGATGGAAAATGCATTCTCCGTCTCCGTCCTCGTTTAGCTCAGGGGTAATTTTCTTTCCCACTCCCTCCATATTCTTTGCCTAATCGGAAAATCTCCACTTGATTCGATATCAATCTTCAAACAATCTCCAGTGTGGTACACCTAAATATAGTTTAATAATGAAACTATGTTCCAAATTAAAATACCACAAACCCAAAAATGCAAGTAATTTAACAAAAATTTTATTAAATATGACTGTAATTAGTTCTTCATTCTCCGTCTCTTCACAACAAAGCACTATGGAACCAAATCCACAACTCAATTGGAACAACATAGCGATCATCCTAACCGGTGCTTTTGCCATCGTTTTCCTTCGTTTTCTCATCAAAAGAATCACCGGCGCCGGTGACCAAAAGGGTCGAAAGCCGCCGAGAGTAGGCGGCGGATGGCCTCTGTTCGGCCACCTCCGACTGTTCAAATGACCGGAATTACCCCAAATAAAATTGAGTGATTTAACAGATAAATACGGTCCAATTTTCTCCATCCAATTGGGGATTCACTCAGCGGTTGTCATACGACTGCGCCATGTTTGCTCTCAGCCATTACGGCTCTTACTGGCGCAAAATGCGAAAAATTGCCACGTTTGAGCTTCTATCCAATCGCAGAATGGAGCTGTTAAGGCAAGCCAAAGAGTCTGAAGTTAACCAAGCCGTAAAAGAGTTGTACCAAAGTTGGAAAGAAATTAGAAAAGACTCACAAGATCAGGACATCTTCACATTTAAATATTTTAATTATTTTTTGATATAAATGATTAGGGAGGATGAATAAAGATGAGTGCATGTTGAGATGCACCAATGTATTACCATAATAATAATTCAATTGCTTTAAAAAAATCCATCAGTTTTTTTAATTGGAGTACACAAAAGTTTTCTTTTTAATTTAATATTTAATATTATCTAATATTATTCTTTTATGAAAAGTTAAATGTATTTTTTTGTTATTTTACAAAGGAACTAGGAGTGTAACAAAGATAAAGGTCGAAAATTAAGCTCCCATTTGGTAATTATTTAGTTTTTTGTTTTTTTTTTTAGGTTGTCTATTTCATTCACTGCAATAATTTGCATCTTTCTTGAATATAATGGTTGAATTTTTAACCAAATTTCAAAAATAATTTTCAAAAACAAAAATAAAAAACAAAATGGTTACCAAACGGGAGTATAACTAATCCATTGGTTTAGTTTGGTTTTGTAGTATAAAATTGGACATCTCAATTGTATTTGGAAACAACTAAAAAATATTGATTCTAATCCATTTTTTATTAGAAAAGCCAATCAAAACCAAACAGAATCGAGAGTATCTACACTTAAAAATACACTTCTAGCATTAGGTATATCTTTGATATTTTAATTATTATGATGCATATATATTTGTTGTTTAGAAAAAAAAAATAAATTATTATAGAACATGTATGTTTGTTATTTAGAAAAGTGTCAACAAAAAATCAGAAAAAAAAAAGAAAAGAAAAAGAAACAGTCAAAAATCAAGAACCAAACTAATAATAAATCGAACTAATATAAAAACCAATTCGGAAAATTGATTTAGATCCATTCTTCATATAACCAGTTTAGTTTAATTTGGTTATTGGTTAACTTGAAAAGGGACAAAACTAAATCATCACCCCTGCTAAGAACATTCAAGTCATCTGGTTGAGTGTTGGAATATTGGGCCACGTAACTTGTGAACCCAATCCTTAAGTGGATAGGAATCTTGTATGAACAGGTGTTGGTGGAAATGAAGCAGTGGTTGGGGGAGTTGACATTGAACGTAATTCTGAGAGTGGTGGTTGGGAAAAGGAACTTTGGAGTTGGAGCAATGGTGGGAGAAGAAGATGAAGAAAAGGCCCGGCAGTGGCAGAAAGCGACGAGGGAGTTTTTACATTATTTGGGATTCTTTGTATTTGGTGATGTTGTTCAATATTTGGGATGGTTGGATATTGGCGGCCATGTGAAGGCCATGAAAAGGACCTCGAAGGTATTGGACCGAATGTTAACGCAGTGGTTGGAAGAGCACAAGAAAGACGGGGCTTTTGGTAATCCTGAAAAAGATAAAGACTTCATTGATGCAATGCTTTCAATTCTGAAGGATCCAACTCATGTTGATGTTCTTTCTCATGGCTTTCATCACGATACCATTATCAAATCAACATGTTTGGTACGTTTTTCAATTTTGTTTCTTTATGTTTTTATTTTTTATCATTATTATTTTTTTACCGATGATCTAAGTTTGATTGCGTGTATTAATATCAAATGATGACCAAAGTTTTGAAAACAATGAAAATCAAGAGCCTATTTGGTAGAGGATTTAAAAACAAGAGATTCAATCCAAATAAAGTGTATCGAAATTTGGATACAATAAAGACATATAAATATTGTTTTTACAATTTGTATGGTTTGGATCAAAGAATCCAAAAAACTATTTTTAAAAATAGATTCCGGATTGATTGTAATGAATCTGAAAACAATTTGGATTTACAACTACTAATGTTTTGCTTACATCATACTAGTTGAGAATTTATATTGCTTACATCATACTAGTTGAGAATTTATACCTATATATAAATAAAATACGGAAACTAAATTATATCTATTTTCACTTTTATAGGTTAGAGTAAAAAAGATTAACAACCATAAAATTTCCAAAATAATTAAAGAGTAGTTAAAAAGAGAATGACACCGAAAAATATACTAGTTTGACCATAAACTCAACTCTACGTCCAGTCTTCTGCAAATGCAAGTTCTACTATGATGAAAATCGTAATGATTTCAAAAACTCGCGCTGCAAATCTCTCTCTAAATAGCCCAACTCGAACTATTTGATTTCCTATATTACAACTCAGTATCTTGGAATTAATAATAAAAGAGAAACACCCAATCCCAAAAATACTCACTGTATTCTCTCACAATATTTGTTCACTATTATATAATAAACAAATACTGAATTTCCCACCAAATTGTCAAGGGATCATTGAGTCGCTTAAAGATAGTCACTACTTTTCTCAAAATTATCGGTCATGCACACGCGTGCACACACACATTATTTGCTTATCCACAATCCAACAACAACATCAACCAATGCTAAGAGCTCACTCACAGTTACTGGTTCACACCCATCCCGAATTGACCCCAACTGCAATTTCAAGGCACATCACTGATTTTTTACAATCTTATGACTTTTGTGTTTGATGTCTCATCAATTCGCATTGGATGAGAGTTACGATTACAAATGAGTAATTTAATGTTAACAGATGTTTTGTGAACGTAACTAAAAAAATTAGTTTTCATTGTTTTTAGAATTTTAGTCACTTGATATCAGGACAACTAAAATTTGGAGCATCCATACAAAAATATCTATCTTGACCTCTATAGAAGCTTCGTTTTTATCTAACTTTTATATTTATTCTATGTTGATTCTTGAGTTTTCAAAGTCTACTCTAGCCTCTCAAGAAACAATCACTTGACTCTGTTTCCATAATTTGTACAAACCATGATCTTGGGAGGTGGTGAAACAATTGGGGTAGCCGTAACATGGGTGCTCTCACTACTCCTAAACAATCCTCCTAAATTAAAGAAAGTGCAAGAAGAACTCGACACTAGGGTTGACAATGGGGCTAGGGCGAGGTGGGGGAGGGTTCCCCGTCCCCGGCCTTGTGGGGGAAATTCTCACCCATACCCGCCCCCGTCCCGGCCATTTGAAGGTGGGGATGGGGGCGGGATTCCGCATTGAGGAAACGGGTCCCCGCGGGGATTCCCCTACTAATTCCCCGCGAGGAATCCCCTAATCCCCATGAGGATTCCCCATTTTTTTATTTTAATATTTTAAGTTTGGGTTTGACTTTTGAGCTTAAATTTAGAATTTATATATTCAATATTGGGCTCACAACACTATAAGTCTATAGTATACATTATAAACATACATATAAATAAGTTATTTTATATATTATAAATATATATTTATAAAATATTAAAAATATAACTATATAAAATCAGGGTCGGGGCGGGGATACCATCCCCATCCCTGCTCCGTCCCCGAACGAGGCCCCGAAAAAATTTCCCGGTTTGACCCCATCCCCGATCAAACCAGAGATTCCCCGCGGGAAATTTTGCCAACCCTACCCTCACTGTAGATATATTATGTCCACTCGATATAACCATGATTAGTAAGTTAACCCTACACAGGTTGTTCGTAATAACGAATGGGTCAAAAGCTGTTTTACCCCTGAGATTACATCTTGCTCCTTAAGTCCCATTGATTCTCTAATGAAAAATTGGTTTGTGATCGAATCACTAAACCGAGTCTCTCTCGAGCCAATGAGAGGGTGAGAACCCTTGTTCAAGACCCAAAATCAACATTTAAGAGAACAACCTCTCTACTATCCCTAAAAGCAGGTAGGAGTGAATTCCGTCTTGCGCCCTATGTCTCCAGCTATCTACCCAGTCTTATCCCTGAAATGGGAAACTTATTGAGCCGGCGTTGTTGAGCCTCACCCATGAAAATCTAAGGATAATCTCGAATAAACAGGAGTTCATAGTTAGCTCAAGATTAAGGTTAAGTTGTCTAGGTCATCGCTTTGAAATAGTCAGTCTTAAACAGTAAACAACGTTATAAAGTAAGAGTGACTTAATTCTTGATGCGATCTTATGTAAACTCATTGCATAGGATGTCCTCGCTCCTCATGTCAATACATGAACGAATCAGGATCACTTCATTTGTAGCACTTTACAACAAATTGTAACGATTACAGAGTGAGCCGCATCCAATAGTGTTACCAGAATAAGACACCCAATCTTATTCGTATACTATAGATCATTTTGACTATTTACTCGCGATCCACTCTTATGTCTCCACATAAAATTCAAGTACTCATGTAATAGTCATGGATATTTTAGTTTATTGGATTTATTTTTAAAACAAAATAAGCAATTCATATATTCAATAACAATTTTATCGATTTACAGCATAAGTTTGTTGTTTACAAACCATGAATTTTAGGACATAAAACCCAACAATATGCCCTATAGTTTTAATTTCTCATCATAGCATTTAATATAAATCCTATTTATATTAAATTTAATTATATGAATCTAATTCATATGATTAATATTTGAATCATATTCAAATTTTTATTTTCTCTCAAATAAACTTTATATTTAAATGTATCAAATATATTATAGTAATTATATCATATATAATTAAACAAAAATAATTATATCACATACAATTAATTCCTTCAATTAATTTGAACAATTCAAAGCAATCCAAAATTGATTATCATAAATTCTCGTTGAGCTACAGAGGGGACCTCATAGACTTGTAGCTTGAAGCTCCAATGGTACTTGAATAATTAATTAAACTCTTTAATTAATTTACTCAACATCCTTTAACTGTCAGACACTCCACTAAAAACCAATAGTTGCACTCTTCGTACTACCTATATATTTATGTGTCTATTGGATATAACCAATCAACATTGCGATGACCCTTCACAAATTGTCGTAAGTACAGCTAGGCCAAAATTATCATTTTGCCTCTGTAGTTACATCTAACTCCTTAAGTACCACTGATCCCTCTAATGAACAATAAATCATAGTCCAACTATGACTAAACCCCTCTCATGCCAGGAGAGGGTGTGGCGCCACATTGTTCAAGCCACGGAATCAGCTTTTAAGAGAGCAATTTATCTACTTTTCCTTATCTTAAGGAATGAGTGAATTCCATTTTGTGTAGTTGTGTTCCCAACTCCTCGATCAGACGAATCCTCAAAATGGTAGGCTTGTTAAGTCGACAATCTGGCCATTCTCACCCATACAAATCAAAGAACTACCTTCATAGGCAGGAGTTCACGACTCACTCATGATTTAGGTTATGTCATCTATGGTCATCCTGGTGAAATGTAAGTCCCTATTATGAATGGCGTTATATAATGAGACTGGTCATTTTGTGGTTCGGTCTTATATAAACTCCTTTGTATAGAATATCCCTACTCACATGTCTCCACATAGATGATCAAGATCAGATCATTTGTAGCACTTTACAATAATTGTAACATCTACAAAGCGGGTTCGTACTTGTAGTGTCACCAGGATAAGGTATCCAACCTTATCCATCTACTATAGACTATTTAGATTATCATTTAAACATGATCCACCTGTAGTCTCTACACATGTTTAAGCTACAGAAGATAACCTTGGATGTTAGTTTATTGGTTTGTGGGTTTAATGCTACTAAATGTCAAATAAAACATTTCATATTTTATTAAATAAATAAAATATGTGTACAATACAATTACAAACTACAGAACCCTAATAGATTTAGGGCACCAACTCCAAAGGTGTTCTGGCAACCCTTTGGAAGGAACACAGATGAGGATATAGGCTGCAGTCTCTACTGCAAAATCCCAAAACGAATTCGGTAAGGAAGCATAACTCATCATCGATCGAATCATGTCGAATAGGGTTCTATTTCTCCTCTCAGATACACCATTATGCTGAGGTGCACCAGGTGTTGAGAGTTGAGAAACGATTCCATGTTCTATCAAATAGTTCTGGAACTCATAATCCAAAAACTCAACACCCCGATCAGATCAAATTATTTTAATCCGTTTATCTAATGCGTTTTCAACCTCAGCCTTGAACTATTTGAACTTTTCAAAGGATTCTGACTTATGTTGCATCAAATAAACATACTCATACCTTTTTAATCATCAGTAAAAGTGATGAAATACTCGTTACTTCCCTTGGCTCACACATTCATCAGACTACAAAGGTTTGCATGTATTAACTCTAGAGGCACTTTGGCTCGATAACTTTTTTCCAGTAAAAGGTCTTTTAGTCATCTTGCCTTCAAGGCATGACTCGCACACAGGTAAAGAATTTTCCTCTAACTCGTATAGAAGTCCATTCTTCACCAATCTCTCAATCCTATTGAGATTAATGTGCCCTAGTTGAAGGTGCCAAAGTTGGACATTTTCTTTAGGAGAAATTTTAAGTCATTTATTTTGAGTTACGACAGATTTAAACATCTCTATGTTATGAAGGGAATTTGTTGCTAAAGTTTTTAGCACATACAAATTATTTTCTAGTAATGTTGAACATATCTCAACACCATCTTTTAGAATAAACACTTTATTCATTGAAAAGTTGAGGGTATATTTACATTCAAGCAAACATTTTATAGAAATTAAGTTTCTCTTTAACTCGGGACAACATATACATCATGTAAAATGATAAATCTATTATGTAAAGTTAACTGGAGACCTCCAACTACCACAACTGAGACTATGTGCCCGGTGCCTATTCGCATCGTCATCTCTCCAGCCTCAAGCTGCCGCCAGGATCTAATCATGATTAGTGGCCTAGAGTCTATGATCCAAGCAGAATCATCATTCTCCACTAAACAAGTTTTTAAAACCAGTAAATCACATTTACCTTGTCTGCCCTTGGCCTTAGTCTTCTTCCTCTCCTTTAGCCAACGTGAGCAATTCTGCTTCCAGTGCCTCCTGGTTGCAATGAAAATATTTTCCTTTTTCAACTGGCGCTGGTTGCCTACCCCGTTGTGCGGCAAGTTTTGGGTTAACTGGTGCCTTCCCCTTCCCCTTACTACCCTTCTTCTTCTTCCACTTGTTAGTGTTGAAAGAAGAAGGTGAAAACTTAGTTCCTGAAGTCGAACCTCGGTTGGAACTTTTTAGATGATGAAGCAACATTTGCCTCACCAACTATCTTCTCCTTGCTTTTCAACAAGGATTGGAAGTCTGCAACTCGTTGAGGAGAGTTGTAAGGGTGTAATCAACCCATTTCAGAACAACGTTGCTTACGAAGTGCAGGAAGTTTTCTGGCAACATTTGTAGAATAATGCTAACTTGGCTGCCCTCATCGATGTGGGTCCCGTTCATCTCCGCCAAATTAAAATGGACCATCATGTTCAAAACATGTTCTCGAATAAATGTACCCTCCTTCATTTTAGAGTTGAAGATGCTCTTAAGAGCGTCATGTTTGAGCTGCTCGGACGGTTGTTCAAATATTCCCTTCAGGGACTCCATAATCTTACGTGCAGTGACCATGGACTCATGGTTCTTAGTCAAGACATCGTTTATGCTAACGAGCATTTATATTGTAATGAACAAGTGTTTATATTGTAATAAACAATCATGTATATATTACTATATGATTGTTCATTTAATACTAAACGACATTTAATATGAAAGCGATTTAGGACAAGAAATACAGTAGAATATCATTTACATTCTCTTCTTCTCTAGATCTGATGAATGAATCTTATTCCATACACAAAGACACAATGAAATGAACAAATATGAAAGTGATCAACAATGAGGATGTTGGACTAAAACTCTGAGAGAATAATGAGAGAACTTCACGGGGAGTTCGACAGAAAATGAATAACTGAGAATGACCTTCCATTCTTAATATCTATGTTATTCAATGCTATTGGTAATAGAATATTAGTCAGGAATAGATGCTTTGGTAGAATGTTGGTATTGCATTGAATGCATATTGAATGAATCACTATAGAAAACGTTGAAGGATGAAGATGAATGGTGTGGTCTGAAGAGTTTTTAAAATTGGGGGAAAATTTGGTATTTTGCACGGGCAAACTGTCGGTCATAGATAAGTTTTCAGGAAGAGGTCATCCATATAAAAGTTTTTGGTTTTTGAATCATTTTGTGAAATTTTCCCATATATAATTGAATTGGTTTATAAATATATATGTTCAATCGAAATGTCGCACCCCAACATGCATGTTGAACACAAAAATTTAGTTGAAATGTATTGGTCTAATCTTGTACATAAAATATAAAATATAGAATGTTTTCAAGTAAAATTTATAAATTCTAAATTGTAATGTTGTGTCTAGGATTTATAATTTGAATTCAACACACACAATTTCATTTAAAATATATTAGGAGTGAAGTAAAGTTACACATTAGTTAGGAAATAAAATGTTAATGTGTATATAATTAAGGACACGCCAAAGTGAATTTAGCTTAGTTGTAATTGTCATGACCTTCTTCCCTGGTGGGGATTGAACCTTCGACCCATCATTAATCATATCAAAATAACCAAAATGTCCTTACTTGACCTCATACTAATAATATTATTTTTTTTAGTACAACAATTACAAAGGTTGGGGATTGGACCTGACATTAGATTTCATTGAAAATTTGGGAGGTTATCTAAAACCTTGTCATTAGTTGTTTGACAAATGAGAAATGATTAGGTGCAACTCCATACTCCCCATTTTTATACACACAAAGGAAGAATTAAAAAATTCATTTTTTTGGAAAATACAAAATTGCCACGTGGCAATTCCTTATTGGGCAACAGAGATCGATGCAGCCGAGGGAGTATCCAAGTATTTTCATGACAAATTATGATGAATTGAATTTTGGTGTTTTGAGCTTTTTCGTTCAAGCTTATATATAATTTTGCCACATGGAAAATTATTTTCACTTCTTTTTTGAAATATTTTAATTTATTATTTTTGTGTGTGACGAGAGTGAAATGCATAAACACGAATGATCAAAAAATAATAATACATGACTTTGACATAGATCGGTGACGAAAATGAAAAGAAACTAAACATAGTATACATCGATGAAGGTAAATACAAACTAGAACATAATACTTACCAAACATGTAGCTTTAATAACGGTATCATAATCAAAGCCATGAAGCGTATCGTCGCCGGTTTTCTCAAAAACAGAAAACATCACATCCATGAAATTCCTATTATTCTTTCCAGCTCTGTCTTTTGCTCCTCCAACCATTGTGTCAACATACCATCCAATACCTTAAAAGTTCTCTTCCTTGCCTTCACATGCCCCCCAACATCCAACCATCCCAAATAAGGAATAACATCCCTCAACACATAAATCCTCAACAAACGCACTGACTCCTCCATTGCTTTTTGCCACTGTCGCACCTCTTCCTTTTCCACCATTGCCCCGAATCCAAAATACCTTTTCCCACCCACAATTAACAAAACCAAATTCTTGATAAAATCCCCAAACCATCGCTTCATTTCCACATGGCCATCTAATTGATACAGCTCCTTTATGACTCGTTTCACTTCTCATTCTCATACTTGTCATAGCAACATCAGCCTTCGATTGGATAGAAGATCGAGTGTGGTAATTTTACGTATTTTGCGCCAGTATGAGTTGTAGTAAGGGCTGAAAATGAACAAGGCGTAGTTGTAACCCATCCATTTTCGCTGAGTAATTTGGGGCGGGAGAAGATGGCGATATCGTGAGTGGTGAAGCACTGTTTTGCAGCTTGCCAATTGTTTACCACCATGACTGAGTGGGTACCCAATGGATGGAGAAGGTTGGTCCGTATTTATCGGCTAAACCACTCAACTTCAAATGGGGCGGTTTGGGTCCTCCGGACAGAGGGAGGTGTCTGATCAGAGGTCATCCGCCGCCTACTGTTGGTGGTTTTGGATTTCGATGGCCCTTTACTCCACCGGTGTTGTTGGTCACTCTTTTCATCACAAGAAATAAAATGATAGTCGTCGTTTGGTTGTTATTCCACGCTAATTCCGTCATTGCTTCCGCTTCCATCACCCCTATTATTACCAAACAAATGTCTTACATTACATAATTAATTAATAGCCATACAATCTATCTTTGTGTATCCCATCCTATTCACACACTCAAAAATATTTAAAAAAATACTATAGATAAGAATAAGAGTTCGATAAGTGCATAAAGATGATGTAGCCTATGATGCACTGATGCTTTGTGAATTGTGCTGCGATTATGGTGTGAGTTGCGGTGATGTGTTATACGTTGCACATGCAAGTTTTCCTAATAAGACCCAAGTATAAGTCTCACTAGGTTTTCTGGTAAGTTCAGAGTCGAACACGGAGACTACTGAGTAAATATGCAATAGTTAATTTGATTCTCTTGCAGTGGTGAAAACAAATAAGTTGGATGGTGTTTTGATTAAGTATATTTCCTATGCGACAGAGTTCAAACAAAAAGTTGATGAAATCAAGAGTTACAATGAGTATGCGATGAACGGGTTGAGAAGGGGTTTAGCTAACACTTCCTAAGATTACATACAAGTTATGCGATCATGCTACACACAAACAACAACATGTCATCTCTCAATGCAAATGCCTTAATTCCTATTTCTAGGACGCATGCGATGTATACGAAAATGTCGATAGAACTTATGCCTAAGCCTCTATTCTTGTCTATGCGATGATGAGTGATGCACACATAAACAAGGTGACCGCATACTATCATATCCTATTTCTAGGGTGCATGCAATGTGTTAATAGCAATAGAACTTATGTCTAAATATCTATCTCTTGCTTATGCGGTTCTAATCTGACTTTCTCAAGCCTAGATTCTAATTTGACTCTCTCAAGTCTAGATTCTATCTTCAAACTACTCTCCCAAGTATCTCTAAAGGGTGAATGACGCATACATAAGACAAGATGATCGCATAAAATGTAAATCTTAGGTCATGCTAGCTAAGTACTTCTCAACCCATTCGGAAATTTAGCTACTCATGCAAAGTATGGAGAGATTGAACATAGTTTGAAATGAGATTTCCATTTTCTATAAATAAAATGTTGAATACAGAATAGCAATGGAATGTAGAGATAAGAAGCCCGATAGCAATATCTTGTTTCCTGTGGCCTTTTACACTGTCTTTTTCACTCTAATGCTATCCAGATGAATATTCTTGCTCTCACAAGTGTTGGCCCTCTCTCTCTTTGTAGCGCTTGCCGGCAGTCTCTCGATCTGTCCGGGAATGATCTCTCGGCTTCTTCGTCTCCTAGCTCGTCTCCATCTTCTAAGTATGTGTATGTACGTGAATAGACTAACAACTCTCTAACTTGTATATGATCTAACTATTCTCTATATGATATGGCGATCCCCGGTACAATGGTGGCCTTCGGTATTTATAAAGCTCAAGGTGAAGCAGCCTTTCTCTCTAATGATTGCAATGATGGACAGTCATTAAATCTCCTGCTCTGATATGCTAATTAATGGTCACCGAAAATTGAGTGTACTTGCTACAATGTGGCTTTAACAGCTTGTCAAATAAATTCGAATTCGACCGTCATCAGCTTTCCGTCCCATCATGATTTATTATTCTGTCACCTTGATGTGCAGTCTTTATGCAGCCACCTTCTTGAGTAACTTCTCACGATCGCATACGATCGCATGACTTTGCGATCGCAATCTTTCAAGTGCGCGGATGCCTAATTCCTTGGATCGCAATTTTACTTGTGCCAATGCATTTTTCTTGCACAAAACAAGTGAATTAACTGCTTTTATGCGATGGGCGCATGCGATCGCAATTTCTTCAGTTAAGCGCTTTTAGACATGATATTGTTTATTTTTACCATCGCATTTCCTCATTGTTTTACTTATTTGAACTATAATAACGTGTATTTTTACCCGTTATCATGCACCTAAGTATATATTTAATTAATTAATTAATTAATAACATACACACCACAAAGATAAAAAATATATACTTAAAAAGAAATAAGAAGAGCTTGACCTATGACAAACTATGACCGTAAATTGGATATGATATACAAGACAAATGTAGTCTTTTTCTTTACACATTGTAATTAATGAGTAATTTTTTTTTCAACAATAGTTGGATACATCTTAAGTTGTATTAATTTTTTTCCATCCACTCCAACTGCATAGAAAAATTGAAAAATATTTTTAAAAAAAGAAAAAAGAAAAAATAAGAGTTTATTACGTGAGAAATTGTGATTGAAGATTTTTTGATCTACAATCCTATTATTATTATGAAGTAACTATACTAAATAATTCAGCCTCATTAAATCATTTTTCCTATTTTTGGCATTTGGCCTTAGTTCAACACTTTTGGATATCATTTTCCTCCTATTTTTTGACTGTGCATATAGTTGGCTACTACAACAAACTTAGTGCTAACACATTCTAAATATGAGAAAATATCAGATGATGATGCTACAAAGTCTTTAGTGGAATCAACATGTTATAACTATCAACAATAATACAATCTTGATCCATATAATTTGGATTTTGTTTCATTTTTTAAAAAACACACTCAAATACGTATATTGATTTGTATGTACTTATATCTACAACATCTCTTAACCCAATAACGAACAAAACTATTTATTTATGACTAACTATTAATGCACCAAGTTGAAGTAAAACACGCAATTTGAATAAATTTACAAGTCAAATGATTATGCCCGTCGAAACATCTCTTAATCCAAGAACGAACCCGATTTAGCGCAGTCAAAAATTTATTATTAACTACGGTATATAGATTACTTATTACAAAATCATGAAGATTATCCAAAACAACCCAAGATATTAACAATTTCAACTCTCCAACCCTACAACCAAATTGGGATTTCGTGATATTTAAAAACAGTCAAATTTAAAATTCATGATAATTATTTTCAATCATTGTATCGTCTATAAAGCTATGTGCATCGACGACAGATTTTGAAAAATGTCATAATTAGTTTTCCCCTGGCAATAAATAATTCTCAACAGCAAATAATTATTGACAATTATAAATTGGTATTGCCAAATATATTATGACAAATTATTGTTGTGATCAATTGACTCAAAATTGGATATTTTCTCTTGCTTTAAGGGCATTAACGACAATTATAAAATGTCAAAAAAGAATATATAGTGACATTTTTTTTCTTGTCAAAAATATATGAATCAAGACACTTTATTGTCAAGAATATTTAAGCCATGAATCAAGATACATATATTGGTATTAGGATAATATTTATTTATGCTCTATTTGGTAATCATTTAGAATCCATTTGATAATTAAGCTTATTTCCTCTAATTTTCTTATAATAATTTGCATCTTTCTTAAATATGAAAGTTGAACTTTTAGCAAAATTTCAAAAACAATAATAAACTTTTAAAAACTATTATATTATTGAAATTTTGATTTGGTTTTTTAAAATGTGAGTAAAAACTAGATAGCAAAATAAGAAATCTAGTGGCAAGATGTTTATAAACTTAATTTTTAAAAATTAAAATGGTACCAAACAACGCTTTGGTTTTTGGTTTTTAGTT
Organism: Benincasa hispida; assembly: GCF_009727055.1. Lineage (NCBI taxonomy): Eukaryota > Viridiplantae > Streptophyta > Magnoliopsida > Cucurbitales > Cucurbitaceae > Benincasa > Benincasa hispida. The sequence continues at coordinate 13,030,935 of NC_052351.1, read as the reverse complement.
TTTGAAAATTAAGCATATAAACACTTCTTCCTGTTCTAAATTCCTTACTTTATTATCTAAAGTCTTTTTTTAAAAAAACTAAAAGAAGCAAATATATATATATATATATATATATATATATTTAATTTAACTAGAATAAGAAATTGATATGAAATAGGAATAAATTTCAAAAATTAAAAATAAAAATAAAAAACTGAATGATTACTAAAGGAATCTTAGTACGGAGAAGTTGACTCATAAAGCATTGGGGACAAACGTGGTTTGATGAAAACTTCCAAAGGGGTAGCTTTCATGTTGGTCATTCCAATAGTTCCGGTCATATCAACGGCGGCATCTTCCGGCGTCCAAATATCAAAAGCATGAAGCAACCCACCCAAAACAAACTCTACCAGTTGAAGCCCAAACCACAATCCAGGACAAATCCTTCTCCCTCCACCGAAAGGAATTAGCTCAAATTGCTGCCCACCCTTCACATCAAAATTCTTGTGGGTTGTCAAAAATCTCTCTGGTTTAAACTTCAACGGCTCATCCCATACCCTCTCGTCTCGGTGGATCTTCCACAAGTTGATAAACAACCATGTTCCTTTCTTGATATGAAACCCATCGACATCAATGTCCTCTGCGGCTTCTCGAGAAATAAGGCTTCCGGCTCCAAATAGTCGCATTGCTTCTTTTACAACAGCCTCCAAATAAACCAGCTTCTCCATGTCTGATTCTTGTAGCTTTGCATCTCGGCCGATATGGGTGTCTAGTTCTTCTTGCACTTTTCTCAATGTATCGCGATTATTTAGCAGTAGGGATAGTGCCCATACCACTGCCACTATGCTTGTCTCACTCGCTCCCAATACCATCGTCTGTGTATAATCATTAAAAACTAACATTATAATCATGTCATTTGCATACGAGAAAAACTGAGGTGCTCGAGTGTACTTATTTTATGCTGTCTGATAAAAAATTATTTTTGATAATTTTATTTTTTTAAATGATATTTTTGTTATTTATTTATTTATTTTTGGGTGAAAGAAAGGAAAACATGTGATTAGATGCTGCTTATATACAGTTGAATTAGTTTAGAAATATATATGTTCGACCGAATTGTCGCACCCCGGTAGGCACATGTTGAACACAAAATTTTAGTTGAAAGATATTTGTCTAATCTCATACATAAAAATATAAAATGTAGAATGTTTCCAAGTAAAATTTACAAATTCTAATTTTGTAATGTTGTGTCTTAATTTGAATTCGACACATTCTTACATTTACAATGTATTAGGAGTGCAAGTAAAGCTTACATGGGTTAGGAAAGAAAGTGATAATATGTATATAATTAACTAAGGATACGTGAAAATGAATTTAGCTAAGTAGTAATTGATATGACTTTTTTCCTTGTCGGAAATTGCAAATGAGTAATGATTAGTTGTAACTCCACACTCCTCATTTTTATATACACAAAGGAAAAATTAAAAAAATAATTATTTTTTGGAAAATACAAAACTGTCACGTGGCAGTTTTTCATTGGATAGGTCCTTAGGATGCACAGAAATAGGTGCCAAGTATTTTCCTTGACAAATTATGATGTTGAATTTTGGTCTTTTGAGGTTTTTCTTTCAAGCTTATATATAATTTTACCACATGGATAATTATTCTCACTTCTTTTTTTGAAAATATTATAATTTATTATTTGTGTGTGTGACGAGGGTAAGATGCATAAACATGAGTGACCAAAAAATAATAGTGCATGACTTTGACATAGATTGGTACCAAAACGAAAAGAAACCAAATAAAGTACGTACCAAACATGTAGCTTTGATAACAGTATCACGATGGAAGCCATGAAGTATATCATTGTCAGTTTCCTCAAGAACAGAAAGCATCACATCCATGAAATCCCCATTATTCTTTCCAGCTCTGTTCTTCTTGTGCTCCTCCAACCATTGTGTCAACATGCCATCCAATACCTTAAAAGTTCTCTTCATTGCCTTCACATGTCCCCCAACATCCAACCATCCCAAATAAGGAATAGCATCCCCCAACACATACATCCCCAACAAACGCAAAGACTCCTCCATTGCTTTTTGGCACCGTTGCGCCTCTTCCTCTTCCACCATTGCCCCCGCTCCAAAATACCTTTTCCCACCCACAATTAATAAAACCAAATTCATAATCAAATCCCCAAACCATTGCTTCATTTCCACACGCCCACCTAATTGATACAGCTCCTTTATGGCTCGGTTCACTTCTGATTCTCGAACTTGTCTTAACAACTTTAGCCTTCGATTGGATAGAAGATCGAGTGTGGTAATTTTACGCATTTTGCGCCAGTAGGAGTTGTAGTAAGGGCTGAAAATGAACATGGCATAGTTGTAACCCATCAATTTTCCGCTGAGTAATTTGGGGCGAGGAAAGACGGCGATATCGTGGGTGGTGAAGCACTGTTTTGCGGCTTCCCAATTGTTTATCACCACGGCTGAGTGGGTACCCAGTTGGATGGAGAAGATTGGTCCGTATTTATCGGCTAAAGCACTCAATTTTAAATGGGGTGGTTCGGGTCCTCCGAACAGAGGGAGGTGTCTGATCAGAGGCCATCCGCCGCCTACCATTGGTGGTTTTGGATTTCGACGGCCCTTTACTCCGCCGGTGTTGTTGGTCACTCTTTTCATTACAAGACGAAATAAAATGATAGCGACGAGAATACTGAGTCCCATTAACACCGTCGTTTGGTTGTTATTCCACGTCAATTCTGCCATTGCTTCCACTTCCATCACCCCTGTTATTACCAAACAAATGTCTTGTATTACATAATTAATTAATAGCGATGAAATCTATCTTTATATATCTCATCCTAATCACACGCACAAAAATATTTTTTTTTAAAATACTATATATAAGAATAAGAGTTCGATAAATACATAAAGATGATGTAGGCTATGATATACCTAACTATATAAACAAAGATAAATATATATATAAAAAGAAACGAGAAGAGTTTGACCCATGACAAACTATGATTGTAAATTGATTGTGATGTACAAAAATAAGTATAGTATCTTTCTTTACACATTGTAATTAATGATTAATTTTTTTCAGTCCACACCAAATGCATAGTAAATTGAAAAATATTTTTTAAAAAAAAAAAGAAAAAAGAAAAAAGTAAAAATAAGAGTTTATTACGTGAGAAATTGTGATTGAAGATTTTTTAATCTACAATCCTATTATTATTAAGAAGTAACTATACTAACTATTTCAACCTCATTTAATCATTTTTCCTGTTTTTGGCATCTAGGTTCAGTTCAACACTTTTCAGTATCATTTTCCTTCTATTTTTTTATCATGCATATAGGCAGCAACAACAACAAACTTAGTGCTGGAAACTCATTTTAAATATGAGAAAGCATCAACATGTTAACTATCAACTAGTGGAATCAACATGTTAACTATCAACGTCAATGCATCTTGTTAGAGGCTCACTAATGACCATTTGAATTCAATAATTGTTTAGAATTGTTTTTCAAACTTCACTTAAATTAAAGTATTTCTTATTTCAAAAATTGAATGGACATCAAACATAAACTTTAAAGACTTTACTTGTATCTCTCGAAATTGAAATTTTACATAAAACTAACATGAATAACAAACTTTTTAAGTGTGAATAAACATCCAAGATACAAAAACATATTAACATTCATTATTAATTAACATATAATACTTGTGCTGAAGGAACACGAAATTAACCTTTCTATCACAATTTTGAATGCTCCCCGAGAAGTCTTGCGAGTACAATTGTCCGAATGTGGCTTTGCTACCCTTTTTTCCTTTTCTTTTTTTTTTTTTTTTTTTTTTTCCTTTTTTGGATTAAATATTATTTTGCAGTTTTGACAACCTGAAAACCACTTCTTTTCCCTCCTTTTTTTTATGTGCATAAAATGGAGGAAAAAGATCTCTATATATAGTTTTAGAAAATGGGACTTGTGGGATTCCAAAACTTCCTAATAAATTCTATGGGTTGCCTGAGCAATCAAAGCAGGATAATATATTGTAAAATTGTTAAGTTTGACGAGTTCAAAATTAGAATATTTGGTAACCACTCAAAATAGTTTTTCAAATGTATTTTAATCAGTTTTTTATCAAAAGTGTTTAAATAAAAATGAATTTTTTGAAAAATATTTTTTTCTTTATACCTTTAATCATTTAGCATAGTAAAAAGAATTATTAAGTCATGAAAATCAAATGAGGACCCATCTTACCCTAAAAACCAAAACCCAAGCTACATTCAAGCTAAGTCCAATTGGCCTCGGGCCTAAGATATTATTTGGGCTAGATGGAGTTGACCCCACTCTCAATCACTACAAGAAAATTTTAATATATGTAATAAATAAATAATATATAAACTTAATTCTTAATACCATAAACTTTAAAAGTAGTAAAATAAATCATTAAAATAACTTTATAATATAAATGATCATATATTTCTATATCTACCTTTATCTCACAATCCAGTGCCTCATGCCTCAAACTTTTATCTCTATAAAATTTGTTCAATTTTTTGGTTACTCATAAAAATTTTTCTTAAATATTTTTCTATCTTAAAATTAGTCATAATTATGTAGTACCTAAAAAATTTTAAAGTAGGGCACTGATTAAGTCTCATGCTCTCCTTTTTCCTATACATTGAAAATAAAATGAAAAAATAATTATTTTTTTTTTTTTAAAAATACCACGTAGTACATTACTATTGAATGTTGTATGAGGTGAACAAAATATGGGTGCATCCAAAATTTTTCTTTAAAGAATGCAGTAAGAATGAGTCATTATATATAATATCATTACAAAATTCAATATTTCGTAATAAAATGTAAGTATTATAATTCTTAACTAATAAACAATTAGGCAAAAATGATGCCAAATATTAAAAGGAATAAGGTAGAGAAAAACAACATGCAAAAATGCATCAATGAATCAATCATCCCAAGTAATTTAGTTTATATATTTGAATTTTTTTTATAGGCACTTTCAAATTTTCTGGCATTTTAAAATTTCCATATAACTTTTAAATTTTTTTTAGATGAAATCATGTATGTATTGACATATATGTATACGTACGTGCATACATACATATGTGTGTGGATCAAACCCTTACACAAATAGATGCATTAAGTTTTTCATGTGTAATTACCTCTATTCGAACAAGCATTTTCCGTCATAAATTGTATCTATTGGACTTAAAAGACACTTACATTCAAATTGTCGTGTCCTATCAATACTTAAAAGATACTTACATTCTAATAGTTGTGTCCTATTGACAAAGGTAAAATAGATACATTCTAATAAAGTAGATAAAAAAAAAGAAAAAAAAAAAAGGAAAAATTCTCCCTTCATAACCCCTTTTATATTTAGTATAAATATAGGTCTCATTTGCCAACAATAGCATAGCTCAACTAACATATTATTTATATTATCAACCTTGTGATCTGATGTTCAATTCTCCCACCCCACACTTTAATTACAATACCTTTGCAAAATGTATATATATATATAAATCTCATTTAAACAATTACATTTATGTTCTTATCAGACCATTAAATTTATCGAGTGATCTCTATAATAATGTAATTTATATTTATTGTTTAGAATAAATATTACATTAATTAATTAACAAAATTAAATAATAGCTATGGTTTTAATTCATAAATAAACATAAATATCATTTATATGAATCCAATTTGATTCTAATATCAAATCAACTCATCATAAATTATGACCATGCAATTTATCACTCTATATTTAGAAGGGTGAAAATACAATCTTGATGCCAATATGAATGTAGCTCAACTGATATAGTGCTTATACTATCAATCTTGAGATCAGATGTTTGATTCCCCATCTCACACTTTAATTACAATTACTTTTGCAAAACAAAAATAATAATAATAATAATACAATCTTGATCCATATAATTCGAATTTTGTTTCACTCTGGTCAAAACACGCACAGATATGTATATATGTATATATGTATGTATATGTATATATCTAACAAGCAACTATTTATTTCCATTAAAATTCACTAAGCCAGTAAGAAACAGTTTATTTATGACTCACCATTATTGTGATTAGATTACTTACTACAAAATCATGAAGATTATCCAAAACAACCAAGATATTATCAATAAACTGTCAAATTTTAAAATCATGACAATTATCTTCGGTCATTATATCGTCTTTAAAGGTATGTGCATCAACGAAAATTTTAAAAAAATATCATAATTGATCTTCTCGTGACAATAAATAATTGTCTACAATTAATAATTATTGACAATATAAACTGTTATTGTCAAATATATTATGACAAATTATTATTGTGATAAATTGACTCAAAATTAGGTATTTTCTATTGCCTTAAGAGCATTGATGACAATTATAAAATGTCAAAAAAGAATATATAGTGACATTTTTTTCTTGTCAAGAATATATGAACCATGATACTTTATTGTCAAGAATATTTAATCCATGATAACTATTTTATGTCAGTAAATATTCTATCATGACACATTTTTATTGTCATAGAATTTCATACTTTTATATTGTCAATAAAATATGTCTTGATAGTTTGTTATTTCTTTGAATCTTGCCACTATACACATGATTTCCATCATCAATTAATCTTATTTTAACACAAAATCGGTACAAACATAAATAAAACTTTCATACATAAAAATAAAGTCGATAACATTATTATAAAGAAACTAAATATAAGGAACTATTGAATGTCCCCGAAAGGACAGATACAAACAAACTAATAACAAAACTTGCCAACATTACAACAAGTTTTGTCACTAAACAAACGCCAATCACTTGCTTGGTAGTTTCACCACTTCAGTGGGTTCGTGTAATACCTTATAAAAAACACAATATTCATTTTAAAGTTCAACTCAAAGCATTAATATCAATAATAATTATAATATTCATGTAAGTCTAAACATCCTTCTTATACTTCACTCATAGAACAAAAGTTAAGTAATCACTCAGTTTACTAATACACATTGGATAACATAGTTGTTTTTTTTTATATTCTTCTACCTCCAACTCACAACAACATATATAAATACTCCATTCAACCCCCTTCCCCATCCACCACCAAAAGCAGAGTATCAAATATAAACATCATTTTTAATATATCATCCTAATCACACACGCAAAAATATTTAAAAAAAATACTATACATAAGAATAAGAGTTCGATAAATGCATAAAGATGATGTAGCATATGATGCACCTAAGTATATATTTTATTAATTAAGTATTGATCACATATACAACAAAGATAAATATATATATTTTTAAAAAAAAAAAGAAGAATTTGACCCATGACAAACTATGATTGTAAATTGAATGTGATATACAAAAATAAATATAGTATTTTTCTTTACACATTGTAATAAACGAGTAATTTTTTCTCAACAATATTTGGATACATTCTAAGCTGCATAAATTTTTTTCCGTCCACCCCAACTGCGTGATAAATTGAAAAATATTTATAGAAAAAGAAGAAATAAGAATTTGTCACGTGAGAAATTGTGATCGAAGATTTTCTTAATCTACAATCCTACTATTATTATGAAGTAACTATACTAACTACTTCAAACTCATTAAATCATTTCCTTACTTTTGGCATCTGGACTCAATTCAACAGTTTTGGGTATCATTTTTTTCCTTATTATTTGACCGTGCATATGGGCGACGACATAAACAAACTTAGTGTTGGAAACTCATTCTAAATATGAGAAGCATAAAATCATGATGATAAAAGGTCTTAGTAGAATTAGTTAACTATCATCCTAAGTACATCTTGTTAAAGCTTTACTAACAACCATTTGAATTCAATAATCATTTTGAATTGTTTATCAAATTTCATAAAAATTAGAGTGTTTCTTCAGTCAGAAATTGAATAGACGTCGAACGTTTTCTCAAAGTTGAAATTTCAAATAAAATTAACATGATTAACAAACATTTAACATTCCAAATGTGAATAAACATCCAAGATATAAAAACATATTAACATTCATTATCAATGGAAGACAAAATTAACATTTCAATCACACAATTTTGAATGCTCTCGAGAATTCTTGCAAGTACAATTGTCCTAATATGACCTTTCAACCCTTTTTTTTTGTGGAGTAAATATTATTTTTCAGTTTTGACAAACCAAAAGAACTATCTTTTCGCTCATTTTTTGTGTGCACAAAATGGAGGAAAAGAAGATCATATATAGTTGTAGAAACGAGACTTGTGGGATTCCAAAACTTCCTAATAAATTGATGAGTTTCCTCAGCTATCAAATAGGATAAATTGTGAAGTGGTTAAGTTCGGCGAGTTGTTAAGTTATTTTAGCGGTGGAGACTGAAGTCATTCTAAGATGCACTCATCTTTATGCATCTCTTATGATTGGACAGTTGAACAAATTATGATTGGATAATTTGATGAGATGCACAAAGATAGATGTTACTTGGAATACAATTAAGTATTTTTCTTCTAAAATGAATTGACTCCAGCTAGATTCAAACTCAAGTCGAATGGGTATTGTGCCTAAGATGCTACTTGGGCTAGGTCAAATTGATCCAACTCTGAATCACTACAAGAAAATTTTATATGTGTAATAAATAAATAATATTTAAACTTAATTTTTAATATTATAAACTTTAAAAGTAGTCAAATAAATTATTAAAGTAGTTTTAAAATATAGTTGATCATATATTTCTATATCCACTTTTATCTTACAGATTTGTGTCTCATGTCTCAAACTTTTATCTCTATAAAATTTGATCAATTTTTTGGTTACTCTCATAACATTTTTTTAAAAATATTTTTCCTTTCTAAACACTTTGACGATATCTTAAAATTAGTCAAAATTATGTAGAACCAAAAATTCATTTTAAAGTAAGGCAATGATTAGGCTCCCTTGCTCCCCTTTTTCTTACACATTGTTGTAGGCTAAGCTAGACAAAAGATAGGTGTAGTCAAAAAATTTTCTTTAAAAATGCAACAAAAATGAGTTATTATATCGAATATTATCACAAATTTTGACACTTCGTAACAAAATGCATGTATTATAATTCTTAACTAACAAACAATTAAGCGAAAACGATGTCAAATATCAAAAGGAAAAAGGTTGAGAAAAACAACATAAAAGATATTATTGGAGGAGAAATTTCAGACCAACCACGGATCGCTACGTCATTTGCTAAATTAATGACAGAATTCCGAAATCGTCAAATTTGTGACCAATTAGGAGTTAACATGTGCCCCAAATTAAAGTTGAAGACAAATTTCGATGATGTCACGTGGTTTCATCATGACCGTTGAATTAGATAAAATTAACTTAGTCCAATTTAATATTATTATTATTTAGGTTAAAGTCTTTAAACCAAAAATATGTTGAATTTGACTCAAATGTCAAATCAAACTCAAATCCAACTAATTGGGCCCAAGAGTCAGGCTCATGGGTCAACCAAGCCCAACCCCATGAAGCCCACCTGAGAACTCTATAAATAGAGAAGTTCTCTTCATTTGTTGGGAGTCAGCAATTCTATACTCCATAGAGCTTATAGGGAATTCTCTATAATCAGAAAACTCCTTGACTCCTGAAGCTAACCACACCTGAAGACTGAAGTCCTTCGAAGATACAAGCATTTTGAAGATTGAAGTCCTTTGAAGATGCATTCTGTTGACTGAAGTCCTTTGAAGATACAAGCCTTCTGAAGACTGAAGTCATTTGAAAATACAAGCAATTCCACATTCAGAGAGCCCAGAGAGAATTCATCAACAAGCAGAAGACTCCTGAAGCTGCACTTCTAAAAGACAAAAGACCCTTGAAGACGCAAACACTCTTCCAAGACTTCTACTTCAAGAACGTTCGGTGCTTTTCTTCTTCAAGGCAAGCACATCTACCCAAACGAGAGAGAATCAGAGGAACAAGTACTAGAGATTGAATCACATCACATCAAACCAACCTCAATATCATCACCAACTCAAGTTCAACTTCACGAAACAAGTTTCTCCGGAAGCCTCGTGCGAACACTAATCCTCCAAGTGATGGAACATGAGACATACGCAGTGAAATTAGGATCTAATTACACTCTAATTGCTTTTAACTTAAGGAAAAGATGCATGCAAATCAATGGAAAAATAGTAAAACAAAAAACAAAAAAAGGATACAACCTTTGTAGCTCCCGAAAATCGCTTTTCCTCGCTGAATCTCGACCGAACACTTTCGAACCACCACTAGAGTTGACCAACTATCCTCTGGACTCAGAACTGAGTTGTGGGACCCGGTGGATGAAGAAAACGAGAGAGAGAAAAGAGATGGAAAATAAGATGGATCTTTGGGTTGGGTTATCAATTTTTCTCAAAGAAAATAGTTTTTTTAGCCCAAATTTGAAAAAAAATAATTTGCAAAAAAAAAAAAGGGTAAAAAGTCTTTTAACTAAATTGAAAACCCAATTTATAGAAAAAAAGCCATGCAACAATTGCATGAACCAAATCCATAAAAACCCAACACCTATAATCCACTATCTTAATGGGCTTAATGTCTCCACTATAAGCCAACACCTAGCCCACTATTTTATTAGTAGAATTATCCAACAAAAGTTTAGATTTTCCCTCTAACTATAGTCAAAGGGCAAAATAGTCATTTGGTCAAAGTCAAACTTTGACCAAAAAGTCAACATTTTGACTTTTTATGATTTTTTCTGTGTTGACTAATTTTGACCTCCCGAGCATGAATCCACATTCATTTTCTCAAAATTCAAATCACATTTGAATATAAGTCCGATCAAAGTTTGACTTTTTACATCTTTGACCATTTCCATCATTTCCGAGCTTCCGAATATCAACGTATTCATATTCTTGATATTTAAATCACATTTAAATATTAAAGTTGTATCTCTAAACTAAAAAACCCGACCACTATATTACATATACTTGTCGAATTCTCTCTCTTCACCTAATTCGAACAATTCGAATTATTCTATCATACTGTTCTAAGTTTATTCCATATAAGCAAGTAGGGGAACCTAATGAACCTATAGATCATGGGCTTCAACAATCCGAGATTAGCTAGCTAAACTCTTTAGACGGAGATAATCAACATTCGTTAACTAACGGGTCATTCCACTAGAGTCCCGTAGTTGCATTCCCCTCACTATAGATATATCTGTGTCCATTTGATATAACCATGATTAGTAAGCTAATCTTTCACAGGTTGTTCGTAATCTCGACTAGGTCATAAAAACCATTTTACCCCCGAGACTACATCGTATTCCTTAAATTTCACTGACCCTCTAATGAATAAATGGTTTAAGGTCCAACCTATAAACCGAATCTCTCTCGGGCCAAGGAGAGGGTAGGGCCCCTTGTTCAAGACCTGGATTCAGTACTAAAGGAAACAACCTATCTACTATCCCTATAACGGGTAGGAGTGAATTCTGTCTTGCACCCTATGTTCCTAGCTATCCATCCGATCTTACCCCTGAAATGGGAGGTTTATTGGGCCAGCGATATTGAGCTGCCCTCACCTATACAGATCTAAGGATAATTCCGAATGAACAAGAGTTCATAGTTAGCTCGAGATTAAGATTAAGTTACCTAGGTCATCAATTAACGAAATAGTCAGTTTTATACATAAAGCGACATTTAGAATGTAAAAAGTGACTATTTCATGGTTTAGTCTTATGTAAACTCTTTACATAGGATGCCCCCTCTCACATATCTCTATATGAACGATTCAGGATCACATCGTTTGTACTAACTACAAAGTGGGTTGCATCCATGGTGTCCCCAGAATAAGGCGCCCAACCTTATTCATATACTATAGACCATTTTAGCTATATATTTGAACTCGATCTACATTTATGTCATTACATAAAGTTCAAACTACATTAAATAGCCCCAGGACCTTAGTTTATTGGATTCAAGATTACAATTTCAATAACAACTTTATCGAAAAACAAAACAGAATATGTTTATTAGTTTACAAACTACGAGTTTTAGGACATAAAATCCAACAAACTCCCACTTGGACTAAAACTCCTAGTGGAGTATCACAATGTTAAATTTAACTGAGAAACATATGAGTACAATAAACATATGAATACAATAAACTAGGGCATATACCCAAAAGTTCTCCCACTTGTCCTAGTTTACAAATTTCATAGACCTAGACTCTGTAGGTGACCTTTAAACAACTTTAGTCGTGAGGGCCTTTGTAAAAGGATCAGCAATGTTTTGCTCAGAAGATATCTGGGTTACTACAACGTCTCCACGATATATAATCTCCCGGATCATATGGTATTTGTGCTCAATATGCTTGTCGCGCTTGTGGCTTCTTGGTTTTCTTGAATTTGCAACTGCACCACTATTATCACAATATAGGATGATAGGCAGATGTATATTTGGAACGACTTCCAAATCTATCAAGAATTTCCTCAACCATACTGCTTCCTTTGCTGCTTCACAAACAGCTATGTATTCAGCTTCCATTGTGGAGTCGCAATACAGTTTTGCTTCACACTTCTCCACACTACTGCTCCTCTGTTAAAAATGAACATTGATCCAGATGTAGACTTTCTAGCATCTTTATCGGTTTGAAAATCAGAGTCGGTGTATCCAGTAAGGATCAAATCCTTAGTACCATACACGAGCATGTAGTTCCTCGTTCTCCTAAGATACTTGAGGATATTCTTAACGGCAGTCCAATGATCATATCCAGGATTGGACTGATACCTACTGACTATCCCTACCGCGTAGCATATGTCAGGTCTAGTACATAACATTGCATACATCAGGCTCCCTACTGCGGAAGCATAGGGAATGCGTCTCATATCCTCAACCTCGAGGTGTCTTAGAATTTGATCCTTTAACAAATAAATTCCATATCTATAAGGTAACAGACCTCTTTTGGAATTCTGCATCTTATACCTAGACAATGTTTTGTCTATATAAGTTGCTTGAGACATGGCTAGTGTTCTATTCTTGCGGTTTCGAATAATCTGAATCCTGAGAACATACTACACATTTCCTAAATCTTTCATTTGGAACTTCGTTGCTAGCCATTTCTTAATGTCAATTAGGTAACCTACTTCATTCCCAATGAGTAGAATATTGTCAACATATAAAACTAAGAACGCTATAGTAGAATTGACGATCTTCTTGTAAACACAAGGCTCGTCAACATTCTGTTCAAAGCCATAAGATTTGATTGCAGTATCAAATCTTATATTCCAAGATCTAGAAGCTTGTTTCAACCCATAAATGGATTTTTGAAGCTTACAAACCTTTTGTTCTTGACCCTGTGCAATAAACCCCTCTGGTTGAGCCATATAGATACTCTCCTCAAGATCGTCGTTTAAGAAGGCTGTCTTGACATCCATCTGCCAAATTTCATAGTCATAAAAGGTGGCAATGGATAAGAGTATTCTAATTGACTTAAGCATGGCAACAAGAGAGAAAGTTTCTTCATAGTCCACTCCCTCTCTCTGGATATAACCCTTTGCCACAAGTCGAGCCTTAAAATTCTGTATTTTACCGGCTTGGTCTCGTTTTCTCTTATAGATCCACTTACAACCAATTGGTTTTACATCATTTGGTTGATCTACAAGTTTCCAGACAGAATTGAAGTACATAGACTCCATTTCGAGGTCCATGGCTTTGACTCGCTAATCACAATCCACATCTTTTATCGCCTATTTATAGGTCGATAGATCCTCTATGTCATCATCGGGTATGATAACTTGTGTTTCTGTTAAATCCAAGTAACGGTCAGGCTGATGAAAAACCCCACTATGTCGAGGCATTCTCAACTCTTAAGAAAGATGTGACTGACCAGATGTACTAGTTTTATCTACTACTTTAGTAGATGAACTAGCTCTATCTGTAGCGTTTTTGGAAATTTCATTCAATACTAGTCTACTACGAGGTTGATGACTTCTTATCTGTAGCGTTTTTGGAAATTTCTCTTGAGGATCGTAAAATAGATCACCTTTTGTTTCTTTTGGATAACCTACAAATAGGCATAGTTTTGAACGACGTTCCAATTTTTTAGGATTTTGCATCAACACATGTGTCGGGCATCCCCAAATCCTAAAGTGACGTAAACTGCCTTTACGCCCTTTCCATAGCTCATAAGGTGTTTCTGAAACATTTTTAGAGGGAACGTTATTCAAAACATAGACAGCAGTTTCTAATGCATGTCCCCAAAAGGAATCAGGTAACTCAGCAAAGCTCATCATTGAGCGAACCATGTCCAACAAGGTTCTCTTTCTTCTTTCAGATACACCGTTCTACTGAGGCATATTAGGTGCAAAGAGTTGTGACTTGATTCCGTATTCTATCATATAGTCCTGGAATCTTAAGTCCATGTACTCCCCACCTCGATCTGATCGTAGTGTCTTAATTGTTTTACCTAACTGTTTCTCAACCTCAGCCTTATATTCTTTGAACTTTTCAAAAGAATCAGACTTGTGATGCATTAGGTAAATATGACCATACCTTGAATAATCATTAATAAAACTGATGAAATATTCATACCCACATCGGTATTGTGGCTCTGAGACCTTTTCCAGTAAAAGATCTCTTAGTCATTTTTCCCTCAAGACAAGACTCACATGGAGGTAATGAATTGTCTTCTAACTGATTTAGGAGTCCATTCTTAACCAATCTCTCAATCCTATTAAGATTTATGTGACCAAGTCTTAAGTGCCATAGATAGGCATTAGAAGAAACTTTTTGTCTTTTATTCTGAGTTTCGATTGTTCTAAACATCTCAGTATTTAAGACAAATTTTGCTTTAGTTGGTCTTAACTTATATAAGTTGTTTTCAAGTATAGCAGAACAAATTTGAATACCTTTTCTGAAAATGAACGCTTCATTAACTTCAAAAGATATTTTATACATTTTTTCCATGATACAACTGATATATATTAAATTCCTCTTCATAAAAGGTACATATAAAACATCTTTAAGTATGATATATCTATCGTCAAAAAATAACTTCAAGTCTCCCACTGCTTCGGCCGAGACAACCTCTCCTGTTCTAACCTTGAGAGTGATCTTGCCTTCTTCAAGCTTTTTCCAAGAACTAGTTTCCTGAAAAGAGAAGAAAATATGATTAGTGGCTCCTGAATCCAATATCCAGGTTGAGGTATCATCCTCCACTAAACATGTCTCAGCAACTAGTAAATCATATTTACCTTGTGCTTCTTTCAAGGCAAGGGCCTGAGGACATTCCTCAGTTAAGAAAAATCTCAGGTTATCTATTACTAGTGTTGAATTCATATTATTTTTCCATGTTGAGTAATTATCGTCGTTTAGTTTCTCGGAAGCTAAGAGTTGATCTAGAGAGCTAGTCATGCTAAAAAGAAAACATATCCTTTTTAGTAAAAAAAAACATTAATCTTTTAAATCCAATCAAGTTTAGCAAAAAAACTAATAATGTACCCTTCATTATTATATTTTGTAACGATATTTCAATGGTTTAGAATAACCTCCACCGAGGGATGATCGACTATTCCTCCATTAAACCAAGACTATCTTGACTAGATACTATCACCAAAATAACTTTTATCCCTATAGTAACTCAATTATCGCTACTTTGGTCAAGAATTTACTAACACTTAGTAATTCTCGTAAGTGTGACCCTCCATTTTCAAACCTCAAAGATCGGAATCATTATACTCCCGAAGTTGGAAAGACAAGAATGAAAACGGACCTGAGAGACCCTATCTATTTCTAGAGTTCGTGGAGTTTCGAATCCTATAATACAACCCTCCGATTGGTAAGGTCGCTCCAGGGTAGACATGTAGGCGCATTATAGGAATCTCACGGTGCGACCTAATAGAAGAGACCGTAGGATGTGTTGACACACTTCCTTCTCCCACTTACTATGAAAAACTTCCCCTATTCACCTTGGTATTGACTCATGCAAACACTCTCCGAATGGAATTCGCTCCCAGGCGGCCCAAAGCAAGCAAGAATCTCACGGTGTGAAACTCTTAGGGACGCTTAGAGCTAAAAAAAAGTACATTACTTCTCTCTAGCTGAAGTGTTCTAGACGGTTAGGGTATAAAATAACTTAGCGATACATTTCGGGCAACTAAACATATCCTAAGTCTAGGTGATTCATCCAAGTATAAATTTTATACTGGATTTTTAACCTACGATGTCTGGGTTGTATAAACAAATTTTATTACCTCACGCTGCTCACGCATACTCAATAAAATCGGTTTAACCTAACTCAGACGCCGACTCGATCTCCAGGTAGTAGGTGTTTCGTGAACCGTCAACTTAAAAACCTTCAACTTAGTCATCTTTTCTAACTTTTTGCCAAATCTTGCCGGGTGAGTTTTCTTGTGAACTTCGGTTTTACAAGATATCAACCTATTTTCTATGAAAAATTGGGATTGCTCAATGGTTAACCCTAAATGAGCATGCACCTTAATCTTTGTTATAGATTTTAGAAGTCTAGGTTATTTTTTATAACAATTTTAAAAAATAAATTATAAACAATTATAACCCTAGAGCATTCATCTATAACATGCTTCCTTCAAATCAAACATGCTTAATATAACACTTTATTAAAAACTAAGCATGCATAGTATATATTTTATAACACTTATAAATAAAACAAATTGCATGTCACATGCTTTTCGTATGGTGGGATTTTAAAACTATATGACATACTATATGCACACATAATCAAACAACATTATACATCACATGCATAATAGGTAAACAACACTAAAGTGGACCAATTTTGGCATTAAAAACAAACAAATAACTAATTTATTACAAAATTTAGCAACCAGCTTCCCGGAATCGGCTTCAAACACTTTTAACCATCTTGAATCGGCCAAAAAACTCCCGAACCGACCCAAAAACTCCAAAAACCAAGTTGAACTGGTCAAACGGACCGGTCCAGACTGTCTGGACCGGCTGGTCAACAGCCACTGGCGCAATCAACGGAGGCGCGGACGGGTCGGGTCACGGAGCGGGCGACGGGTCGGATCCACAGAACGCGCGGGTCGCGAGCAGCAAATGAATGCACGAGCCAGCTACGAACTGGGTCGGGCGGAGCAGGCGGCAGAACTGGGTCGGGTCACGAAACGAACGGACACTCCATCGAAAGCTGGCACGCGTGGACTACACCGAATTGGGTCGAATCTGGACTGGTATGTCGAGTCTAAGAGCTTCTCTCAGTTTTGGAAGTAGAATTCGGGTCTGTGAATAAATTTTCTCCATTCTTGTTGCTATTCTCTCTTTCAGAGAGAATTCATCAACAAGCAGAAGACTCCCAAGACTCCTGAAGCTGCACTCCTAGAAGATAGAAGACCCTTGAAGACGCAAACACTCTTCCAAGACTTCTACTTCAAGAACGTTCGGTGTTTTTCTTCTTCAAGTCAAGCACATCTATCCTACCGAGAGAGAATCAGAGGAACAAGTACTAGAGATCGAACCACATCACATCAAACCAACCTTAATATCAACACCAAATCAAGTTCAACTTCACGAAACAAGTTTCTCTGGAAGCCTCGTGCGAACACTAGTCCTCCAACTGATGAAACACGAGACATACGCAGTGAAATTAGGACCTAATTCCACTATAATTGCTTTTAACTTAAGGAAAAGATGCATGCAAATCAATGGAAAAATAGTAAATAAAAAAATAGGATACAACATTTGTAACTCCCGAAAATCACTTTTCCTCACTGAATCTCAACTGAACTCTTTCGGACCACCACTAGAGTTGACCTACTATCCTTTGGACTCAGAACCGAGTTGTGGGACCCGGTGGATGAAGAAAACGAGAGAGAGAAAAGAGATGGAAAATAAGATGAATCTTTGGGTTGGGTTATCAATTTTTCTCAAAGAAAATAAATTTTTTTCAGCCCAAATTTGAAAAAAAAAATTTGCCAAAAAAATGGACAAAAAGTCTTTTAACTAAATTGAAAAGCCCAATTTATAGAAAAAGCCCTGCAACAATTGCATGAACTAAATCCATAAAAATTCAACACCTAAAATCCACTATCTTAGTGGGCTCAATGTCTCCACTATAAGCCAACACCTAGCCCACTATTTTGTTAGTGGAATTATCCAACAAACGTTTGGATTTTCTCACTAACTTTAGTCAAAGGGCAAAATAGACTTTGATCAAAAAGTCAACATTTTGACTTTTTATGATTTTTTTCGTGTTGACTAATTTTGACCTCTCGAGCATGAATCCACATTCATTTTCTCAAAATTCAAGTCACATTTGAATATAAGGTCAGTTAAAGTTTGACTTTTCAAAGTCAAAAGTCAACTCTTTGACTTTTTACATCTTTGACCATTTCCATCATTTCCGAGCTTCCGAATATGAACGTATTCATATTCTTGATATTTAAATCACATTTAAATATTAAAGTTATTTCATATGAGCTAGTAGGGGAACCTAATGGATCTATAAATCATGGGCTCCAACGATCCGAGATTAGCTAGCTAAACTCTTTAGACGGAGCTAATCAACATTCGTTAACTAACGGGTCATTCCACTAGAGTCCGTAGTTGCATTCCCCTCACTATAGATATATTTGTGTCCATTTGATATAACCATGATTAGCTAATCCTTCACAGGTTGTTCGTAATCTCGACTTGGTCATAAAAACCGTTTTACCCCCGAGACTATATCTTATTCCTTAAGTTCTACCAATCCACTAATGAACAATTGGTTTAAGGTCCAACCTATAAACCGAATCCCTCTCAGGCCAAGGAGAGGGTGGGGCCCCTTGTTCAAGACCTGGATTCAGTACTAAAGGAAACAACCTATCTACTATCCCTATAACGGGTAGGAGTGAATTCTGTCTTGCACCCTATGTTCCTAACTATCCACCCGATCTTACCCCTAAAATAGGAGGCTTATTGGGCCAACGATATTGAGCTGCCCTCACCTATGCAGATCTAAGGATAATTCCGAGTGAACAGGAGTTCATAGTTAGCTCGGGATTAAGATTAAGTTACCTAGGTCATCAATTAACGAAATAGTTAGTTTTATACATAAAACGACATTTAGAACGTAAAAAGTGACTATTTCATGGTTTAGTCTTATGTAAACTCTTTACATAGGATGCCCCCTCTCACATATCTCTATATGAACGATTCAGGATCACATCGTTTGTACTAACTACAAAGTGGGTTGCATCCATGGTGTCCCCAGAATAAGGCGCCCAACCTTATTCATATACTATAGACCATTTTAGCTATATATTTGAACTCGATCTACATTTATGTCATTACATAAAGTTCAAACTACATTAAATAGCCCCAGGACCTTAGTTTATTGGATTCAAGATTACAATTTCAATAACAACTTTATCGAAAAACAAAACAGAATATGTTTATTAGTTTACAAACTAAAAGTTTTAGGACATAAAATCCAACAACAAGAAGATCAACAAGCCCGAAGGCCAATCATCCAATAAAATCAACAAGCCCAAAGGTCGATCATCCAAGAAGATCAACAAGCCCAAAGGTCGATCGTCCAAGAAGATCAATAAGCCCAAAGGCTGATCATCCAAGAAGATCAACAAGCTTGAAGGCCGATCTCCAAGAAGATTAACAAGCCTAAAGGTCAATCGTCCAAGAAGATCATCAAGCCTAAAAGTCGATCATCCAAGAAAATCAACAAACCCAAGGGCCGATCATCCAAGAAGATCAACAAGCCCAAAGGTCGATCGTTCAAAAAGATCAACTAGCTTAAAGATTATAGTTTATTTTGAAAGCATCAAAATACTATGTATTAGAGATTGTATTCACTTTCTACAAAATTAATACAAATACAAAGTTCAAGTTCCACGAAATAAATTTCTCTTGAAATCTCGTGCGAATAAATGCATCAATGGATCAACCATCCCAAGTAATTTAATTAACATATTTGAACTTTTTATATAGCCATTTTCAGTGGCTTTTTCAATTTTTATGACATTTTAAAATTCCTGTATAACTTTTAGAACTTTTTAGATGGAATCATTTATGTATTAACATGGTATGTGTATGTATATATGTGTGTGGATTGTACCCATACGCAAATAGATGCACCAAATTTTTCATTTGTAATTACCTCCATTAGAATAAGCATGGCCTGTCATTAATTGTATCTATTGAATTTAAAAGATACTTACATTCCGACTATCATGTCCTATCAAAACTTAAAAGACGCTCACATTCTAATAGTCATGTCCCATCGATAAAGATAAAAAAAGATATTTTCTAATAAAGTAGGGAAAAAAAGAAAATGAAAAATTCTCCACTAATAACCCTTTTTATATATAGTATAAAATTACTAGTGGCCTCATCTAAGCCACTAAGTTTGGACTACAATTATATTTATTTCTTATCTGACCATTAAAATTATTTAATGATCTTTATAATAATTTAATATATTTACTTTTTAGAATTGATTATCAAAATTAAATAATATTTCTGGTTTTAATTCATAAATAAACATAAATATCACTTATTTGAATAAAAATCCAATTTCATTCTAATGTCAAATCAACTCATCATAAATTATGACCTTGCAATATATCTACTCTATTTTTCATAAATAAACATAAATGATTTTCTACATGAAAGAGTAAACGCTTTACTCAATTGTTTACCAATGCTTCCAGAGCTAAACGATCGTTTAACAACGATCGTGTACCTTTTACTATGCAATGAAGCATGAGGTACGTGATCATGCAGCGCACTTCACAATGCAAGCCTTATACGATCGTCTAAACGACAACGATGCGGTGAAGCATAATCATCTGAACAATTGCTAAGCGAGCACCAAAATATCGTATACCGCGTGATCATGTAGTCAGTGATTATACGATGAGACATGCTAACTACATGATCATTTAGTGCCCACGTATTTTATTAAACGATGAGCATCAAATGATCCCACTCACTCGATCGTTTACCTCCAGCGTCTACGCGATCGAGCAACCAATGCTACGCGACAGAGAAAACACTTTACCCCATTGTTTAGCTAAACGATCGTTTAGTAAATACTCTACAATCGCATAGAAAAATTTACACGATCATTTAGCCAAATCCCAACGATCGTTTACCTGAGGCTACACGATATGACCATCTCTTAGTCTTCTTCTTTGCTGAGAACCGCATCTCCATGCTTCGAAACTTCATCACGAACGACTCGACAAACTCAAACACTTTGAATTACAGACTCGATTGCATGTTAATTATGCCAAAAAAATACAAGGGTCCTGACAAATTAACACTTTGTAATTTAAAAGAAAGCTTTAAAATGAGGCAATTAACCCGTAAACATTCATCAACGTCATCCACCAAACGCATTTAACACTTAAACGCAAATGCAGAAAACTCACCGCGATTGTAAAAGAAGTTCAAAACAGAAATGAAATTTGGAATATCAGAACAACCTGACTCTGATACCAATTGAAGGAAATCAGACATGAAGATTTCCATGAGCAACGGAATGATCGTTCCTAGGGTTGGCAAAAAAACCCACAGGGGCGGGTCCTCGCGGGGCCCCGACCCATTCGGCTTGAGGATTTTTTGAAAAATAGAAGTATATATTTTGATTGTTTTGTTTTGTTTTTCATTTGAGGTGAAGAAGACTTTGTGCTGTTCTGAAAGGGGGGATCTGTCCGTCCAAGGCTTCAAGCCGCTGCCGTCTGAGATCTATTGTCGTTCAAGTCAGTAACAATTTCCTTTGCCATTTGAAAAGTATGTTTGTGTATGTTTGAATGCTTTGAATTTTAGGCGTGAATATGTTTGGAAAATATGTTTTAATGCTTTGAATTTTAGGGTTTAATATGTTTGAAAAGTATCTCCATAATTCTAATTGAATGCTTTTGCCGTTTGAATTTTAATTCTAAGATATTGTTTGAATGCTTTGAATTTTGGGTTGAATGCTTTGAAATTTAAGTCCAAGTCTAAAGAGGGTTTTTAAATTAAATCTTTGGTAGGTTGAAAACAATGTCTTCATCACCTTCTACAAATAAAGATTCTTCAAGTCCAATTCCAAGTCCAATCTCATATCCAACCCTAGATTCAACCCAACATTCAACCCCAAATTTAACTCAATGCTCTTCGAATGATGATGATTTGAATGTTGATAATTGTGTTATTCTTGGTGAGGATATTGAGAAGAGATCTTTAAAGAGGAGATTGACATTGGTTGTTCGGATCCATTTTAAGAAACAAAAAATAGATGGAGTAGACAAGTAGTTTGTAATTATTGCAAAT
This sequence comes from Benincasa hispida, assembly GCF_009727055.1. Classification (NCBI taxonomy): domain Eukaryota; kingdom Viridiplantae; phylum Streptophyta; class Magnoliopsida; order Cucurbitales; family Cucurbitaceae; genus Benincasa; species Benincasa hispida. Next base: position 13,008,635 of record NC_052351.1, on the reverse strand, counting down.
AAAAATTAGGGGGTGAAAGTAAAAATAGAACCAAACATTTACATGACCATATTAAGATATGCCCATATAAAGAACAAAAGGACATACGACAATCCCTATTGAATCCTACCAGAGAGAAGAACAATACATTGAGTTTATATAACTTTGATCAGGAAGCTGCAAAAAAAAAGCATTAGCTAAAATGATAATAAAACATGAATATCCTCTCTCAATAGTTGAGCATGAAGGTTTTAGGGAATTTTGTAATGTCATCCAACCATTGTTTAAGATGGTGTCAAGAAACACAATAAAGAAGAGATTTTGAAAATTTATGAGACTGAAAAGTTGAAAACCATGACATTGTTGAATGAGATCAAATGAAAAATTGCCATTATAACGAACATGTGGACTTCCAACCACCAAACAAAAGGTTATATGGTTGTCAATGCACATTTTGTTGATGATAGTTGGGTTTTGCAAAACAAAATAATTAGGTTTATATATATCCCTTCTCCACACACCTCTGAGATGCTTCATGAAGAAATAATGGAATGTCTGTTAGACTGGAATATTGATCGAAAATTGTCATCTGTAACTATAGATAATTGTAGTACAAATGACTCCATGGTTAATATGATTGTTTATAGTTTGTGTGGAAACTTAATATTGGATGGGAGTTTATTTCATATGCGGTGTTGTGCTCATATTTTGAACTTAATTATGAAAGATGGGTTGGCAGTGATAGGAGATGGGATCGAAAGAGTATGTAGTAGTGTGTCTTTTTGGCTGCATACATAAAAAAAAAAAAAAAAAAAAAGGAGAAATTTGACGAAACTGCTCGACAGTTGAATGGTTATTATGGTCAGATGTTGAGTCTTGATTGTTGTACTAGGTGAAATTCTACATATTTTATGTTAGCCATTGCATTAAAGTACAAGGTTGTTTTTTATCGATTAAAACAATGAGAGCCAAAGTACAAGGGTTTGCCTTTGGATCAAGATTGGATATTAGCAAAAGAGATATGTGAGAAACTGAAAATATTTCATCACATGACTGAAATATTTTTTGGATCCAAATAACCTACTGCTAATCTTTTTTTCTCAAAAGTTTGTAAATTGAAATTGGTTATTTTTAAGTGGACAGATTCTGGTATTCAAGAGATAAAAGACATGGCTTCAAATATGATTTCAAAGTTTGATAAGTATTGGAGAAAATTCATAGGGTAATGGCCATAGCTGCAATTTTAGATCCACGTTACAAATTGAAGTTGATTGTTTTACTTCCCTAGAATTTATGGAGAGAGTTTTTTTTCTTGAAGTGGAAAGGATTAAAAAAATGTGTTTATATTTGGAAACGGAATATCAACTGAAGCATGAAGGTGAAGGTGATGATTATCACTTTAAAAATTTAGATGGAACCTCATAGAATATAGAATTTGATGATTTTAATGATTATGACTTGTTTGTATCAAATTCCAATCATATGAATCAGAAGCAACAGTTTGAAGCATATTTGGATGAACCTGTCTTACCTCGAACATTTGATTTTGACATTTTGAGTTGGTGGAAATTGAATGGTGTTAAGTATCCAATTTTACAAGAAATTGCAAGAGACATATTAGTCATCTCGTTATCTAGTGTTGCATCAGAGTCTGCTTTTAGTACCTGTGGTAGGATTGTAAGCCCACATCGTAACAAACTTCATCCAAAGACGATAGAGGCTTTGATATGTACTCAAAATTGGATTGTAACTGAAGTCTTAACAAGTTAGTTTGTTTATTTTATTTTAGCTCTTTTTAGAATTTAATATATTAATAAATATTTTCTTTTTTTATTTGATAATATAAGGTACTAATACAGGAAAAGAAATGGTTAAACATTTAGTAACTATTTTAGAAGATGCAGACGATTCTGATAAAGATGGCGTGATGACTAAGGTATGCTCAAGGATTAACATTATGTTGTGGTCTAGTTTTTTTTTTTTTTTTTTATGACATTATTTATTTATTACATTTTAAATATAGGAATGAATAATACTCACAACTAAGGATGTGATGATGCCAAGAAAGGAGAAAGATTTGAATGTGGAGTCATCGTTGAAAAGAGAAAGGCGAGATTTATTGAATTTTAAATTGTAAGCTTATTTGAATGTATAAGACGTTTTGCCTTTTCCTTATTCAAACTTTATTGAATTTTAAGTTGTAAACTTATTTAATGGATTTGTTAGCTTTTAAATTGTCAATTGTGTTTATTTTATAGATTAGTCTATTATTTTTTGTTTATATTTTGTGCACTAGCCAAATTTTAAATAAAATCACTTGAATTAAAAAAAATTAGGAATTCGATAAACTTATTTGATGGATTTTTTGTGGACTAATCAAATTTTAAATAAAATCAATTTTTAATTTAAAAAAATGGGGAATCCCCATGGAGATTCCCTGTGGGGAAACGGGGAATGGGGCCCTGCGAGGACCTCGTTTCCCTGACGGGGAATCCCCGCCCCCATCTCCACCTTCAAATGGCGGGGACAGGGGTAGGGATGGGGGAGAATTTCCCTCACGGGGCCGGGGATGGGGGACGCCCTCTACCTCGCCTCAGCCCCATTGTCAACCATAATCATTCCAAATTCATTCGAAATTAAACATAAACAATTACAGTCATGAAACAAAAACTTACAGGTCATGCACAATACGAAATTACAGCATACTTTACAAAGAGATCAAGGGAAAGATTATACATACCTTTGAAGACTCATCTTCAAACTCCCTCGATAGCGAACGCTCGTTCAATCTCCAAGACTGCAACACACGAACACACGAACACTACGATCGCAACACAGTGTGATCAATGGTAAACTCGAACACAACGATCTCCAAGAACACAAACCCAACTAATGGCCTCCAAAACCTCGACTCAGTCGAGTTGAGTAAGACAACACACAATGGCTACCTTGGTATTCTCAGTGTGAGAATCCAGAAGTGTGGCCTCTATGTGGACTTGGTTAGAGGAAGAGATCGGAGAAATAACAATCGCGTAAACGATTGAGCAAGTGGGAGATGATATGTCTCTATCATATAGACGAATGCCCAATCGTTTAGAAGACGACAACCTATTGTATAGCAAAAGCCCCACGATCGTTTAGAAGACGACCAGCTGAGTGAACTATCGTGTAATGTCACTCCACGATCGTTTAGTCTCTCTTCAACTATCATTTAATGAATCCTATTCACTTGACAATAAACTGTGAGTCTTTTCGAGAATGGAAACTCTCTCAAATCTACTAAATTTAGGAAAACATATTTCCTTTTATCTCACGATTACTATGGAACCACCAATAACCTCTCACTCAATTGGTTATTAGAGAAAAAGATATAATTATCCAATAATTAATATTAGTATAAATATATATATGATAACCAACTTACCATATTATATTTATAACCTATAGTTTTAATATTTCATCTCATGAAACATATAAACCATAGTTCTTTTTCTAATTCATGGTATTTAATGTAAATCTCATTTACATTAATCCTCCACTTGATGTATCTCATACATCACACCGATCATATCATGTATAATCGAATTTCCTCTTGTCAATTTGAACATTTCAAATCAACACCAAGAACTGATTCTCAACTTGAATCCATTGAGCTACCAAAAGGACCTTATAGACCTGTAGCTTGAAGCTCTAACGATATGTGAATAACTGACTAAACTCTTTAGTCATGGGATCCACCATCCGTTAACTATCAGACACTCTATTAAAGACCGACAGTTACACTCTCCTTACTACAAATATATTTTGTGTCCATATCAACCAATCAACAGTGTGATAACCCTTCATAGATTGCTCGTAAGTACAACTGGGCTAATAACCGTTATGCCCCTATAGTTACATCTAACTCCTTAAGTACCATTGATCCCTCTAATGAACATAAGTCATAGTCCTACTATGATTGAGTCCTCTCTTTCAAAGAGAAGTTGTAGCCATTATGTTCAAGACTTGGAATCAGCCCTTAAGAGAGCAATTTATCTACTTACCCTGCTTTGGGGAAAGAGTGAATTCCATCTTGTGTAACTGAGTCCCAGCTCCCAGATCAAACAAATCCCAAAAAGGTAGGCATGTTGAGTTGGAAATCTGGCCACTCTCACCCATACTAATCAAAGGACCGGCCAAAGGCAAGAGTTCCCAAAACACTTAAGATTGAGGTCATGTCACCTATAGTCGTTTAGGTGAGATGTAAGTCTCAAGTATTAATGCCGTTATATAAAGAGACTAGTCATCTCATGGTCTAGTCTTATATAAAATCTTTGTATAGGACACCCCGACTCGCATGTCTCCACATGAATGGTTAGGATCTACCATCTATAGTAGTTCATAACACTTGTAAACCTTTACAAAGTGGGTCGTACTCATAGTGTCACTAGGATAAGGTATTCCTCCTTAATTCTTATACTGCAGACATTTTTAGGTTGTCACTTAAGGCAGATCCACTTGTATATCTCATATACATGCTTAAGTTTACATACAATAACCATGAAGCTTTGTTTATTGGATAGAAGTAAATGCCAAATAAAATAACTCTTATTTTATTCAAACAATGTATACAGTTTACAAACTACGAGACTCTTGGAGAATTAGGACAGTAATCCCAACATAAAAAACATGTAATGGAAGAAAAACGAATCATTAAGCATTTTAATTCATTAATTTTGGCTTTGAATCATGCATGCTCATAAACTAACAAGAGGGTTTCAAATCATACCTTTGAAGAAACACTTGAATCTCGAATTCTAGTTGCAATTTCTCTTCAATTCAACTCGTGAACCACCTCAAGACCTTTCCTACTATCCTCTTGGTGTCTTAGATTAAGTTGTGGGACTTAAAATAAGCTTGAATTAAGGGAAAAGAGAGGAGAGGTTTCTGGTTTTCCAGCTAAAAAACCTATCTTCAACCTTTGAAGTTTTCAACTTATTCCACCCAAATGCATGCTCAATTCCACTCATATTCTTCAATATATATTGCATGACAATCATGCAAGAACCATTGTTGCATGAATTGAAGCTCATGCTAGGAATAATGACTAAATTTGGAAGTGGAAAATGTGTAAGCTATTTGACTTTTGAAAGTGGAAAAAGCCCACTTTTGGGATTTTTCCATTTTCTAATTCCTTTTGATTTTTATTTTAATTTTCAAAATCAATAATTTTCTCAATTTGAATTCTCTAATTAAAATTTGAGATTTTATTAATTTTATAAAAATTAGTTAAATAGTTAATTTTTCTAATAAAATTAATAATAATTAATTAATTAAATAATTTAACACCAATTTCCACTTTCATAAATCCTTATTCATGAATTTAATATTTAAATCATATTTAAATGTTAATTGATTCTCCAATTTCATTTAATTCCAAAATTAAATGTGTAATTATATCACATATAATTACTGATTCCCTTATTCTAATTTGAATATTTCAAATTAACTTATCACGCTATTCTAAGGCTAATCCATTTGTGAGCTAGTAGGGGGACCTCGTGAACCTACAAATCATGGACTTCAATGATTCGAGATTAATTGGCTAAACTCTTTACACTGAATTAACCCTCATTCATTAACTACTGGATCACTCCACTAAAGCCCAGAGTTGCATTCCCTTCATTGTAGATATATTGTATCCACTCGATATAACCATGAATATTAAGTTAACCCTTCACAGGTTGTTCGTAATAACGGTTAGGTCAAATGACTGTTTTACCCCCGAGATTGCCTCTTGTTCCTTAAGTCCCACTAATCCTCTAATGAATAATTGATTTGTAATCCGATATCAAACAGAGTCTCTCTCAAGCCAATGAGAGGGTGGGGCCCCTTGTCCAAGACCTAAAGTCAGCACTTAAGGGAATAACCTCTCTATTATCCCTAAAAGTTGGTAGGAGTGAATTCTATCTTGCACCCTATGTCCCCAACTATCTACTCGATTTTACCCCTAAAATTGGAGGTTTATTGAGTCGGCGTTGTTGAGCCAACCTTTACCTATGCAAATCTAAGGATAATCCCGAATAAATAGGAGTTCATAATTAGCTCAGGATTAAGGTCAAATTACCTAGGTCATCACTTTGAAATAGTCAATCTTAAATAGTAAACAACGTTATAAAGTAAGAATGACTTATTTTGTGATCCGATCTTGTACAAACTCATTGCACAAGACACCCCCACTCCTCATGTCACGACATGTACGAATTAGGATCACTTCATTTGTAGCACTTTACAACTCTTTGTAACAACTATAGAGTGGGCTCATCCAATAGCGTTACCAGAATAAGGCACCCAACCTTATTCATATACTGTAGATCATTTTGACTATTTACTCAAACCTGATCTACTTTTATGTCTCTACATAAAGTTCAAGTACTCATGTAATAGTCATGGATCTTTTATTTTATTGGATTTATTTCTAAAACGAAATAAGCAATTCATATACTCAATAACAATTTCATGTTCTATCAAATAGTTCTGGAATGTTAGATCTAAAAAATCTCCACCTCAATCATATTGAAATGTCTTAATTGTATTATTTAATCCATTTTCTACTTCAGCCTTGAATTTTTTGAACTTTTACATACCCAATCTTGAATAATCATCAGTAAAAGTGATGAAATATTCAAAACTCCTCTTGCTTTAATATTCATCGGACCACAGAGGTCTCAATTGAAGGAACTCTAAAACTAAAGAATGAGTGGAAGCAGATCGTTCCAAACCCCATTGTGAAAGAACATGAATATTTTTAATTTAGTAGAACAGTTATGCATCAAATCTAAATTACAACATGCTTCAAAAGGAAAATACAAGAGATCGAGTAGACGATATCTTTGAAGAAACTTTTCTTCGCGTATCCCTCGATCAATCAGCAAAGCGTTCACCAGCACGAATGCAATGCGAACAAATCAGCAAACTGCACGAACTGGTAGAACCCCTAACACAATCGAGTAACACTCGATCCTCGACCCTCAAACAGCAATTTGACACTACCACGAGGCTACCTTGGTATTCTAGGTGTGAAAATCTATGAGGCGTGGGCTCTGTATGGATTTGGTAGAAGGAAGAAGGAACTAGACGACCAGGTAAACGATCGAGTAAGTGGGAGAAGAAATTAGTCTATCGTATAGACTTGGATACTCGATTGTTTAGTAAATGAGTCACTATCGTATAGGTAAACTCAAACGATCGTTTACTCTCTCAACCAAGCTATCGTATAACTTGATTCTTCTTGTGCGTGTAATCAATATGTTTCAAAATGAAAATCCATTTTTCACTTTAGCCCACCGGTTGCCATAAATTGTTTATAACCAACCACTAAGTCGGTTATTGGAGAAAACTAAAGGTAATTATCTTATAATCAATTTATTATAAATAAATATAATAACTAATTTATCATATTATATTTATAACCTATAGTTTTAATATCACATCATATGCAACATATAAACCATAGTTCTTTTTCTTCTTTATGGAATTTAATATAAGTCACATTTATATTAATTCCTCCAATTAATGTATCTAATACATCAAATCAATTATATAATCAAATTCCCTCTTGTTAATTTGAACACTTCAAACTAACCCAAAAACCGATTCTCAACATGAATCAATTGACTACCAAGGGGACCTTATGGACCTGTAGCTTGAAACTCCAACAGTACATGAATAATTGACTAAACTTTTTAATCACGATATCCACCATTCGTTATCTATCAGGCACTCCACTAAAGACCGACAGCTGCACTCTTCACACTACAGATATATTTCTTTGTCCATTGGATATAAGCAATTAATAGTACGATGACTCTTCACAAATCGCTCATAAGTATAAGTGGGCCAGTTTACCATTTTGCCCCTATAGTTACATCTAACTTCTTAAGTACCACTGATTCCTTTAATGAATAATAAATCATAGTTCCACTATGAGTAAACCCTTCTCGAGCCAATAGAAGGTATGGCACTACAATATTTAAGCCCCGAAATCAGCCCTTAAAGGAGCAATTTATCTACTTACCCCTACTTCGAGAAAGGAGTGAATTCCGTCTTGTGTAGCTGAGTTCTCAGCTCCCCAATCAGACGAATCCCCAAAGTGGTAGGTTTGAGTCGGCGATCTGGCCACTCGTACCCATGCAAATCAAAGGACCGCCCTCATAGGCAGGAGTTCACAACTCACTCAGGATTAAGGTCAAATTATCGATGGTCATAGTGGAATGGAAGTCTCTGTCATGAACATCGTTATATAACGAGACTAAACATTTCGTGATCCAGTCTTATACAAACTCCTTTGTATAGAGCATCCCCACTCGCATGTCTAATACATGAATGGTCAGAATCAGATCATTTGTAGCACTTTACAACACTTGTAACATCTACAAAGTGGGTCACACTCGTAATGTCACCAAGATAAGGTTTCCCTCCTTTATCCATATACTACAGACCATTTAGGTTATCACTTAAGGCACGATCCACTTGTATGTCTCCACATACATGCTTAAGTTACAATGATAACTAGGGATCTCAGTTTATTGGTTTGTGGTTAATGCAACTAAAATATCTCATCTTTCATAGACTGAAGTGAATAAAATATCTTATATTATAAATTACCAAATGTTTGTTCATACAGATGTTTACAAACTACAGGACCCTACGAGATTTAGGACATCAACCCCAACAATGTACCAGCTCTAGAGGTTTTTTGGCCCGGTGACCTTTTCCAGTAAAGGGTCTTTTAGTCATTTTGCCTTCAAGTAAAGAATTTTCTTCTAACTTGCTTAGAAATCCATTCTTCATCAAGCTCTCAATTCTATTGAGATTGTTATGTCCTAACCTCAGGAGCAAAGTTGGGCATGTTCTTTAGGAGAAATTTTAAGTGTTTTATGTTGAATTTCCGTAGTTTTAAACATTTTAGTGTTATAGAGGGATTTAATTGCCAATGGACTTAGCAGATATAAATTATTTTCCAGTTCAGCTGCACAAATATTGACACCATTATTTGAAATTAACACTTTATTTACAGAGAAATTTATACAATATTTTTGTTCAAGTAAACACTTTACAAAAATTAAGTTCCTTTTCAAACCAGGAACTACATATACATTTTCTAACAAAATATATCTATTCTGTAAAGTTAACTGGAGACCTTCCAACTGCCATAGTTGAGACGACGTGCATAGTTCCAACCCGCATCGCCATCTCACCAACATCAAGTTGCCGCCAAGAACTAATTACGTGGAATGAAGAATAAATGTGGTTAGTGGCACCAGAATCTATAATATAGGTAGAATCATCATTCTCCACTAAACATGTTTCCAAAACAAGCAAATCACATTTACCTTGCTTGGCATTCTTCTTTCCTGCCAAGTACTTAGGACAATTCATTTTCCAATGTCTCTCCTTGTTGCAATGGAAACAAATTTCCTTTGCAACCTTGGCTTTCTTACCCTTTTGGGTAGCAGCTGGTGGGTTAGCTTTCCCCTTTCCACCTTTTTTCTTCCTCCACTTCTTGGTGTCGGAGGAAAGAGGTACATACTTTGTCCCAGAGTTTAAACCTTTGTGGAACTTCTTAAAGGATGAAGCAACATTGCCTCACCTTTCTGCTCCTTACTTTTCATCAAGGACTGAAAGGTTTGTAGCTTGTTCAGGAGGGTGGTTAGGTTGTAGTCAATCCTATTCAAAACAACATTGCTACGGAAGTGAAGGAAACTTTCAGGTAAACATTCCAAAGTGAAGTTAACCTGGCTAGCTTCATCGATGACGGACCCATTCATCTCCGCCACGTTGAAGTGGACTATCATGTTGAGAACATGTTCTTGAACATTTCCCCTTCTTGCATACGAACATTGAAGATATGTTTGAGAGCGTTATGTCTGAGTTGTGCAACGATTGTTCGAACATTTCCATCAAGGACTCCATGATCTCATGGGTTGTGAGCATGAGCTCATGCTTCTTGGCCAAGATTTTAGAAAGACTCGCAAAGATATATGCTCGAGCTTTTTTGTTTGTTTGTGTCCAATGCTTGTATGCTTCTCGAACATTTCGAGCAACACTTAGAACTAGAATGGGAGGACATTCCTCCATCAGGACATAACGAAGGTCATCGATTATAAGTATTGTGATGATCATGTTTTTCAATGAAGCGTAGTTTTCGCCTATTAATTTTTCAGTAGTGAGTAGATTTAAGGTAGTGAAAGTCATATTGAAATAAATATGCTAAAGCCATACAAATTATTTATTATTAGTCTATTTGCATTAAACCAACTAGACAACCAATCAATTTTAGCAAAATAGTCTAGTGTACCCTAAGTGACATCTATTTTGCAATGATGTTTCAGTGAGGCAGGACAAAAGTCATTGTAGAGTGATCAAGTGCCCTTTACTTAAATGAAACATTCTCAACCAATAGACAAAACAATACCTTGTTGCTGTAACTATCAGTCACCATTGTTCGGTCCAAAATTTGTTAAACTCACTTAACAATTCTTGTAAGTGTAGTCCCTCATTTTAGGTCCTAGAGTTACACCCCAATGAGGCAACCGTTGGGAAAGACTGATTGGGACATGAAACTAAAGCAACCTTATCCATTGTTGGAGTTTGAACAAAGTGTCATGCAAAAATGTCATCCTTTAGGGGGACACCCATGGTGCCACAAGGCCATGCATGAAACTTTACTTTAAACTAATTAGAGAGATTGAAGGATGTGTTGTCACACGTCCTGCTCCCACTTACTATAAACACTCTCTCCATTCACCTTGATATTGATCTATACAAATGCCACCCATAGGGGGACAACCATGGTGCCTCGAGACCGAGTATAAATCTCACGGTGTGAACTTTAAGGAGAAACATGAAGAGGGTGAAATGATGTATCATATACCAAATTTTCCTCCACTGAGCATTTTACCTAGGGTTAATTAACCTAGGAAAATTTAGCTACTGGATTTATCTAAGTGATTGTTTAATATTCCCAAAAATAACACTTGCCTTTGAATAGTTAAACAATTTTGATTAAGGTTCATTAAATTTTTTAAAAACTTTAATCAAACTTGCATGCTTGTAACAAATCTATCTAATTCACCTTTCCAGGTAAGTTTCAGGTAGGGGTGTTACTTTTCCGTCAACTTAAATACCCCAGCCTAGACAGAACTAGCCCTAGTCAAAAGGTTCCTTATAGATACATTTGTTATGATATTTAATCTTTTAATTAAGATCAATTTAATCCTATTATATCGATTAAAAGATTAAATTTAAATTTCTAATCTCATTAGAAAAGTGATCTTAGGTCTATGTGAACCATATTTTAAAACAATTTTAAAAGATTATTAATAATCTAAGGTTTGCATGCAACTCTTAATTATTGATTTTAATTTCTAATTTCATTTTGTTATAACAATTATAAACAAATGAAATAAATTAAAACCATACATTGCATGCTTTGACATACTTTAGTAAATAATAACATTTATAAATTAACCTAAAGTGGTGTCATGCTTCATGCAATTTCATTTCATTACTAATATATATAACATCTATATAATAAAGTAATGAAACATACTAAAGCATACAACCATACATACATCGAACCATATATTATAACAGTTATAATATAAATGATGCATGAAATTAAATGCATAACCTATGGTGGAATTTTATACTATATGACATACTTTATGGCATATAAATATAAATGAAACTCATACATCACATGTATAAAATAAAAGCAATTAACATACTGGGATTGGACACCTAAAAGGAAATTTAAGTCTAACTATTACAAATAAGTATCCACCTGATTCGAAACAGGTGAATCGGCCTTGAACCGTATTATGGATTAAATTAGTTTGTTGATATGCATTAATGGTCATGCGTTCATCATGCAATAGTTTGAAGAGTATGCCTTAAGTGTGTATGTGATTATCTTTTTACTAACTCGCCTCTATTTTTATTTATCAGGAAACCAAGTCATCTGTAGCTTGCAATTTGAGGGAGCAACATCTTTTCTTTTTTTTTTGTTGCAAGAGGTGGGTTTTCTTTCTTTTTCTTTTTATTATTATTATTATTATTATTATTATTATTATTATTATTATTTTGCAGTTATGAACAAAACGCCAGATGGCCTGAGGAGTTGATTTCAACATCCTTCCTGCAAGCCTGATCTCAGTTCGTGACTTGAAGATTCCGCCCTAAGTTCTTGAGGACTTTGGCACCTTATTGGCTTCAATCTTAGTACGCAGCCTGAGGGATTCAGTTGGTTCCAACCTTAGTCTTTGACTTGAGCATTCCATCGATTTCCAACTCAGTGCTCTAACGGCTCTGATCTCTACCCCATATTGGCTTCGATCTTAGTACGNCTTAGTCTTTGACTTGAGCATTCCATCGATTTCCAACTCAGTGCTCTAACGGCTCTGATCTCTACCCCATATTGGCTTCGATCTTAGTACGCGGCCTAAGGATTCCGTCGGTCCAAGCCTCAGTCTTTGACTAGAGCATTCCGTCGATTTTCAACTCAGTGCTCTAACGGCTCTGGTCTCCACCCCTTATTGGCTTCAATCTTAGTAGCGGCCTGAGGATTCCGTCGGTCCCAGCCTCAGTCTCTGACTTGAGCATTCCGTTGGTTTCCAACTCAGTGCTTTAATGGCTCTGATCTCCGCCCCTTATTTATTTATTTATTTATTCATTCATTCATTCATTCATTCATTCATTATCATTATTACTATTTTGAAATTCATGCAGCTGAGACTCGCCCACTTTTTGTGCGGCATCAGGGTTTGCTTTATCGAGGCATTTTTTCTGGAAAGCGGTATCTCGTGATCTTTGCGAATAGAGACCAACCTAACGAGGATGGACTTAACCTTCTTGTGGAGGAGTCATTGGATGGTCCCTTTGTGGATATTTGGCCAGATTTGAATGACAATGCAATGGCTACTGAACTATCGATGGAGGTGTCTTTGACTTTGAATAAGAAAGTGTGGACTTTAAAGTCTACCATCCACAGTGAGGCTCCTTACTATGATAGAGTGTTAACTCTCGGGCATGGTTTGATTGAAAACGAAGTTCATTGGAATGTTGCAACAAAGGTTCCTGGAGAGTTTACCTTTACTGATTACTATTGGGAATGGCTAGAGTTTGTCGTTGGTCGAAACGAATGGCGCCTTTATGACATTCGTTTGTTCAATGCAGTGATGGCCTTTTTGTACACGTATGACCACAATAGTGATGTTGTGCGGGCCCTTTGCGAGGCTTTGTGCCCATCCACCAACACCTTTCACACCATGGGGGGTGAACTGTCAATATCTTTATAGGATTTATGGTCCTTCCGGGGTCTTCCTATTAAAGGAAGGTTCTACGAGGAAGTTATCCCCAGCTTCAAGGAATTAATCGGCTCAGAAAGGAAGATATCTGGAGAAAACCTGCGAACATTTCTTTTGTGCGTACTACTTGATAGTTTGTTCACAAAGAAAGGACCATACAAAGTCTTCCAAGAATGACCATGGGACCCTCGCCAAGATTGATTCTCTGGTGACCATCAACACGTGGATTTTTTTTGGTTCCTTGGTACTCAAAAGTACGATAGCCCTCCAAATAAAAAGCAAAAGAGGACCTCTAGTCCCCAATATACTTATAATTCGAGCGGTGCAGAGATTATATTTCAAGCATGGTCAGCTAGAGAAAACATGTTTTTTTAGGAACTTAGGGTGGAAGACAATCTGCGAGACATGACCTACCTAGCAACCCTTTTGTCCTGTTGGCTATGTTTTTTCGTGTTTCCCCAAAAAGGAGCCTATCTTCGTCCCAACGTCTTCAGAACTGCCAACTTAATGGCTGACAGGAATATCTTTATATCTTTAGCCTTGCCATTCTCGTCCTAGCGAATATATATCATGGCTTAGGAGTGATAAATGAAGCTTCAAACCTAATTGGGCGCACGGATTTCTACTTCCTTATACACTATGTCCATGGTTGGACTGCTAATTATTTTAACACCCACTACCCTATTCGTATAGATGTTTGGGTTCCTAAGACGTCCAACTTTTCTGGTGAAGGCGAGGTGATCTACTTTGGGGAATATGAAGCTCGAGATTTGATCCACAAGGGGGCAAGCATTCAATTGTTGGGATTGGTGTCCTAATTCTTCCGAAGTCTCGTTGTTTGTAATTATACATATTGGTTTATGAATATAATAATTGTTATTTCATTCTGGCATTTACTCATATTCAATAAACAAAGCTCCACAGTTATCTTATGTAAACTTAAGCATGTATATGTGATATACAAGTGGATCATGCCTTAAGTGATAACCTAAATAGGTCTGTAGTATAAGAATTAAGGTAGGATACCTGATCCTGGTGACACTAAGGATACAGCTCACTTTGTTGAGGTTTACAAGTGCTGTAAACTACTATAGATGGTAGATCTTGACCATTCATATGGAGACATGAAAGTGGAGGTGTCCTATACAAAGAGTTTATATAAGACCAAACCACGAAATGACTAGACTCTGTATATAACGTTGTTGATACTGGAGACTTACATCTCACTTAAACGACCATAGGTGACACAACTTCAATCCTGAGTGTTTTGGGAACTCCTGCCTTTGAGGGCGGTTCTTTGATTAATATGGGTGAGAATGGCCAGATTGCCAACTCAACATGCCTACCTTTTGGGGATTTGTCTGATTTGGGAGTTGGGAAATCACTTACACAAGATGGAATTCACTCCTTCCCTGAAGCAGGGATAATTAGAGAGATTGCTCCCTTAGGGGTTGATTCCGAGGCTTGAACATAGTGGCCAAAGCTTCTCTTTAGAAGAGAGGACTCAGTCATAGTAGGACTATGACTTATGTTCATTAAAGGATTCAGTGGTGCTTAAGGAGTTAGATGTAACTACAGAGGCATAACAGTTATTGGCCAAGCTATACTTACGAGTGATCTGTGAAGGGTTGTCGCACTATTGATTGGTAAGATGGACACATAATATATCTGTGGTAAGGAAAGTTCAACTGTCGGTCTTTAATGGAGTGCTTGACAGTTAACGGATGGTGGATTCAAGTTGAGGATCAATTCTTGGTGTTGATTTGAAATGTTCAAATTGACAAGAGGTAATTCGATTATATATAATATGATCGGTATGGTGTATGAGATACATCTAATGGAGGATTAATGTAAATGAGATTTACATTAAGTGTCATGAAATAGAAAAAGAGATATAGTTTATATGTTTCATGAGATGAAATATTAAAACTATAGGTTATAAATATATTATAGTAAGTTAGTTATCATTTATATTTATAATAATATTAATTATTATATAATTATCTCTTTTTCTCTAATAACCAATTAAGTGAGAGGTTATTGGTGGTTTCATGGTAACCGTGAGTTAAAAGGAAAAATGTTTTCCTAATTTTAGTAAGGTTGACAAAAGGAAGAAAATTATGATTTTGAGATTTCCAATCTCAAGAAAATACTCACGAACAAGTTGTCAAGTAAATAAGATTTACTAAGCGACAACTTGGAGTTAGCTAAATGATCGTGGAGTGTTCTTAGGCAATAGACACACAGCTAAGCGATGAGCTAAACGATTGGGCATCGACCTATACGATAGGTTGTTCCATCTCCCACTTGCTCAATCGTTTACACGATTTTGTTTCCTCCAGTTTTCTGCCTCAAACCAAATCCACACAGAGCCCACCCTTTGGATTCTCACACCAAGAATACCAAGGTAACCTTCTTGGTGGTGTCATATTCAACTCGACACTATCAAGGTTTTATGGAGGCCGTTCGCAGTATTCCGGGTGTTTGTGACCTTGGTGATCACTTAGTTCAAGTGCGCAATGTTCATGCAGTGTAGCGGTCGTGTTGGACGAGCGTTCGTGTGTTACCGTGTTGCTGTGATCGAGCATTCATGATCAAGGAACTTGAAGATGGGTCTATAAAAATTTGTTGCTCTTGTCCTTGATCTTTTGTATAGCATGCTGTAATTTTTGTATTTTAGCATAACCATATGTTTCCGTTTGTGATTCTAATTGTAAAGTTCATATATGATTGTAATTTAGATTGATCCTTCTGCTGCTCATGGAAATCTTCGTGTTCGATTTCCTTCATCAGTGGCATGTGAATATTCAGGGCAGGAATAAACACGAGCAAGTGATTGATAATGAGCATCTTTCCTTTAGTGTGTTTTCACATTTTCCAACATGCAATCCTGCTACGTGTCATCCTAATGTGGGCGCACCTCAATTATTGAATCGTATAGCTCTTACTGGTTTGACAGACAATTTGGCTTTTACCAAGACCTTCCCAATGACATAGGGGAATCCCCCCTATCGCCACCCCCCAGAATGTACTATATCACTGGAGGACTTGTACGAGGAACAGGATCTCTTCCCAAGCATTCTTGCCCACCCGCATGCTAAACCCGCATAATCACACCACCTCGCATTTTAAGGCCTGGTGGCGGGAGAAACATGGTAGCTACTTTGAGGATAACAGGCATCATTAGGTATCCAATGCCATTCCTTCTCTGGCGCAACCCAAAATGCTAAAAAGCATAGGAACCACCGAGGGAGGAAACAACTTCATTTGGTTGAGGAGACGACCTCAACCCCATGAAAGAATGCTCCACACTCAATGGAAGAGGAGATTCATAGCAGCACTAGTGATCGCCATTGGAAGAGGCCCACCAAAAAGTCAAAGGCGTCAGGCCATGATTTTTTAACAAAGGATCAAAACGATCTTGGAGTCCCCGATGCTCCTAACTTACTGGTACAATTTTTTTCTTTTTTTAATTATTATATATAATATCCATGCTATGTGTTTTTTTTAGTCGCCTTTGAATGCCTCACTCCAAGAGCTGGCAAGACCACAAAGTGAAGAGACCTTAATGAGCCCCTTCATTCTTGACACAACCATTAAGGGTACCGAAACTTTAGAGATGCTGCATGAAAAGTTTGCTACTCTTGAACACATTCGCCGTGTCGAAGCTTTGGCTTCTCAAGTTAGAGAAGCTGTTTTCCCCAACACCTCTTCAGCGGAGAGAGTTCTGTAACTGGGGGAAGCTTAAAAAACCCTAGCGAGCCCAAACAGACACAAGCCCGCTTCTACATGTGCGAACGACTCTAGGGCCTTGGTTGGCACAATGAAGACTCTGGCTCATCCTCTTGTGGCTCGGGAACTTCCCAAACATGTGGACAAATCAACTTCTGTTGTTATTTCTAGGGTGCCTGAATTTTGCGCTGCTAACATAGTTTCTCACGTTCGATGCCATACTATCTTGGCTATGTGGGAAACTATATAGAAGAAAATCATACGTACCTCATTCGAGAAGCTCCTTTGTCAGGAAACAGAAACTCACCAGATATTTGCGGCAATTTTTGACATTTGTGGAGCCAATCTTCCCCCGCTTAGAAAGCTCGTAAATGACTATTATCGAAACGTGGAGAGGTACAATCAGTTCCAATCATCATTTTCTTCTCAATTGACCGAGGCAAATAAGAACCAACATTTGGCGGAGGCTAAGTTGCACTTGGAGAAGATATTCTATGACGAAAGTAATGCCCTCGCTAAAAGAACAGCCCTACTGGAGTGTGATTCTCGATCTTCGTAAGAAGGTGAAGAGTTGTTAATGAAGCTAGCATCCATCAAAGTTGAACGAGTCAAAATATCGAGGCAACTTTTGGAGAATGAGAATCTTCTAAATCAACACAAGCTTGATGCCTCCAACACGAGAGGGGTCATAAATAACTTAGAGACTACTCCTGCTATTTCTGATAAGGACGTCAAAGCCTTGAAGATGCTGCACCAAATGTTAGAGGCTATGCAACAGGAGCTGAAAGACTACAGTTGGGTACCATGATCCAATCTTATACACCCTGCTTAGCTACCTCTGTGTTGATTGTTGGGGGTTCCAAGATTTTTTTAATCTTTAGGCTCTCTTTGATTGCTAGATTTATTTATCGTTTTATAATGTTGAAACTTTCTTATATGGAGGACATTTCTCTTTTTTTTATCATGTCGCAACTTTTAGTGCTTGGCTTTTCTTTTAAGCTTCCATTTTCTTTATGCACCTGGATTTTTTTCCTTCACATGACTGAACTTAAATTGCTTTAAGCTGCCTATGTACCCTTTATAACGACAGGGATCAAGTTATAACGTAGTTCAAATTTTTTTCCTTTTTTTTTTTTTTTTTACATTTGTTAAGCATAAAACTTCTTGAGAAACTTGTCGTTGATTGGGGCGATTCTAGTCCGTCTTGATCAACAATCTTGTATGCTCCATTTGTGTAGACTTCTTTGACGACATAGGGTCCATCCCATTTTGGTGTAAACTTATTTCCCATATGTCTTGTCGTGATAATTGGTCTTCTTACGGCAAGCACTAGATCACCAAGTTGAAAAGATCGAGGCTTTACGTGTTTATCAAAAGCTTTAGACATTCACACTTGGTAACATTCCAATGCTTGTTAAGCCTCTAATCGTTTTTCATCCAGTGCTTCCAACTCTTGGAGATGCAGTTTGGCATTGTCCTCTGTAGTCAACCCTTCTTGCAACACCATTCTTAGCGATGGAATTTCCCTTTCCAAAGGAAGGATAGCTTCTACCCCATAAACAAGAGAGTACGGGGTGACTCCTGTAGGGGTATGGTGAGTGGTGCGATAAGCCCACAACACTTCACCAATCTTTCCTACCAATCTCTCTTTGACTTGGACACAATTTTCTTCAGCAGGTTGCACAATGTCTTGTTGAATGCCTCTGCCAACCTATTTGTGGTTGCGTTATACATGGACGACTTGTACTGCTTGAATTTGAATTTTCACACAACCCATCCATCAAGCTATTGGAGAATTGTCTCTCGTTATCTGTCATGATTAGAGGGGGAATGTTGTACCGATAAATGATGTGAGTGCGGATAAAGTCCACCACATTTGTTGGCTTTTTGGCCCTTAATCTCAAATTAATTAATTTTAATTAATTAATTAATCGATGTTTTGATGATAACAAACTCAACTTTTAATTACTGAAAATTTTAGTGTTTTAATATATCCATAGCGTAGAGCTCAGAACAACGATTCCAACACCTTTTGAATCACTCAAATCGGAGCTAAAACGAAGACGATATGACCGAAACAAGTCTATAGAGAAAATACCGTGGTGGATGACGTGGCATAACTAGACCATTTGCATGTAGACATATGGCAGCATATTGGATGAATGGTGGATCATTAAGAGATTAACATATGATGGACTTTTGATTTTTGGATTGATTAAAAAAGAAAATGAATTAAAAGGAAAATAAATTAATAATATTATTTTATGTTTGTGTCTAACGGCTAGTTTTTTTTTTACACAT
Source organism: Benincasa hispida (assembly GCF_009727055.1). Lineage (NCBI taxonomy): Eukaryota > Viridiplantae > Streptophyta > Magnoliopsida > Cucurbitales > Cucurbitaceae > Benincasa > Benincasa hispida. The sequence continues at coordinate 12,989,274 of NC_052351.1, read as the reverse complement.
GGTATGTTTTTTTTTATTTTGGATTGACTTTAAAAAGAATCAATTTAAAAAATAAAATGAATTAAAGGAAAATAAATTTAATATTATTTTATGTTTGTGTCTAACGGCTAGTTTTTGACACATGGTATGTTTTTTATTTTTGGATTAATTTTAAAAAGAAAATGAATTTCAAAAGAAAAGGAATTTAATATTATATTTGTTTTGTATCTAACGATTAGTTTAGTTTAAAATCTCCACCATTTTTTTTCTTTTCCAAAATCCAATGGTCCAAATTAATTGTTGGTTTCTAAAACTTTTTTTTTCCTTTCCATCTCTATATAAACCATCTTCCTCTCCAAATTTTGAATGAACAAATTTTACATTTCATAATCCTCCAAAAACTCAAATAACTCTTCAACAAAACGGTGTAGTTGAAAGGAAAAAACTGTACTTTGCAAGAATTTACTAAGATCAATGTTGCATGAGTATGGTTTACCTATATACTTTTGGACAGAAGTCGTTAACACCGCTTGTTATGTTTTTAAATAGAGTTTTAATTAGACCTTCTTTGGATAAAAACTCCTTATGAACTTTGGCATAACAAAATTCCAAATATTGGGTATTTTCAAAGTTTTTTGTTGCAAATGTTTTTATTTTGGAATAACAAAGAAACACTTGGAAAAATTTGATTCTAAGATGGATGTTGGTATTTTCCTTGGCTATTCCTCTACTAGTAAAGTTTATAGAGTTTTTTAATAAAAGACTTTAGTAATTGGAGGAATCTATGCATGTAGTATTGATGAATCTTGCAATGTTATTTCTAATGAGCCTATTTATAATGATGTTTTAAGAAGGAAAATTGGAGATTTACTTGTTAGTGACAAAGACAAGGAAATTGTTTCAAAATAAGTAAGAGGTGAGCTTAAATCGAAAAGAACGAAGTTGGTTCTTCATCCATACCTAAAGAGTGGAGGTATGCTCCTTCTTCATCCATGCCTAAAGAGTGGAGGTATGCTCCTTCCCATCCCAAAGAATTAATTCTTGGTGATCCCGAACAAGGTGTGAAAACTCGTTCCTCTCTTAATATGTTTAATAATCTTGCTTTTGTTTCTCAAATTGAACCAAAAAGTTTTAAAGATGCCGAAAATGATGAATTTTGGTCTTTAGCTATGCAAGAAGAATTAAATCAATTTGAAAGGAATAAAGTTTGGGAGTTAGTCCCTAGACCCTCTCATACTTCTATAATTGGAACTAAACGGGTCTTTAGAAATAAAATGGATGAAAATGGAAATATCATTAGAAATAAAATTAGACTTGTAGCTCAATGTTATTGTCAAGAGGAAGGAATAGATTATAAAGAAATTTTTGCACCCGTTATTAGATTAGAAGCTATTATAATGTTTCTTGCTTTTGCTTCTTATAAGAATTTCATTTTGTATCAAATGGATGTGAAAAGTGCATTTTTAAATGGTTATATCATGGAGGAAGTTTATGTAGAACAACCTCCGGGGTTTGAAAGTTTTGATTTTCCTAATCATGTCTATAAGTTGAAAAATGCTCTTTATGGCTTAAAACAAGCTCCAAGAGCTTGGTATGATAGACTTAGTAATTTCTTGCTTGAGAATGGATTTAAAATGGGTAAAATTTATACTACTATTTTTATTAAGACTAAAGGAAATGATATACTTTTAGTACAAATATATGTGGATGATATTATTTTTGGTTTTACTAATCCATCTTTGTGTGAAGAATTTTCGAAATGTATGCATAGTGAATTTGAGATGAGTATGATGGGAGAACTTAGCTTCTTCCTTGGACTCCAAATCAAACAACTCAAGGATGGTATTTTCATAAGTCAAGAAAAATACACAAGGGATTTGCTCAAAAGGTTCAAATTCAATGAAAGTAAAATTGCAAAAACTCCTATGAGCACTTCCACTAAGCTTGACAAGGATGAAAAAGGTAAGAGGTATGATTGGATCTTTACTTTATTTAACCGCTAGTAGACCCGATATTATGTTTAGTGTATGTCTTTGGGCTAGATTTCAATCTTGTCCTAAGGAGTCACATTTACATGCCCTTAAAAGAATTTTTAAATATTTGCTTGGTACTATTGATTTAGGCTTATGGTATCCTAGAAATGTTGAATTTAATTTGGTAGGATATTTCGATGTGGATTTTACGGGTAGTTTACTTGACCGTAAGAGTACTAGTGGGACTTGTCAATTTCTTGGTAGTTCCTTAGTTTCTTGGTTTAGTAAAAAGCAAAATTCGATTGCCTTATCCATTACCGAAGCGGAATATATTGCGCTAGTTGTTGTGCTCAAATTCTTTGGATGAAACAAACTCTTTGTGATTTTGGATTAAAGTTTGATAATGTGCCTATATTTTGTGATAATACTTGTGCTATTAATTTGACTAAAAATCCTATACATCATTCTAGGACTAAGCATATTGATATTAGGCATCACTTTATTAGAGAGCATGTGCAAAATGATAATATTACTCTTGAATTTGTAGGCTCTAATAATCAATTAGCGGATATTTTTATCAAGCCTTTGAATGAAGAAAACTTTTGCAAAAATAGGCTTGAGCTCCGTATTATTCGTTATGATACCTCTTGATTTTATAATTTTACTTATTAAATCTTTTAGAAGGCATTTTGATAGGGGGAGATATGGAAAGCATGTGTTAATATTCTTAGGGGGAGTCGTGCTAAATTTATGCTCATGTTTTTAAGGGAAACATTTATGTAGTTCTAAATTTTTCTTAATTATTCTTTTTGATGATTCCAAAGGGGGAGAAGTTTAAAAAAAATATGCTATAAATTTGTTATGATTTTGATTGTATTAATTAGGGGGAGAATTTATTTTTTTTCAGTGAATTTCAAGAATGATCTTTATGGTGATATGTTGAATTTTATTATGTGCTCGGAACAACAATTCAAACATTCTTGAATCACTCAAATCGGAGCTAAAACGAAGACGATATGATCGAAACAAGTCTATAGAGAAAATATCGTGATGGATGACGTGGCATAACCAGATCATTTACATGTAGACATGTGGCAGCATATTGGTTGAATGGTGGATCATTAAGAGATTAACATATGATGAACTTTTTATTTTTGGATTGATTTAAAAAGAATCAATTTAAAAAGAAAATGAATTAAAAGGAAAATAAATTTAATATTATTTTATATTTGTATCTAACGGCTAGTTTTTTTACACATGGTATGTTTTTTTATTTTTGAATTGACTTTAAAAAGAATCAATTTAAAAATAAAATGAATTAAAAGGAAAATGAATTTAATATTATTTTATGTTGTGTCTAATGGCTAGTTTTTGACACATGGTATATTTTTTATTTTTTGGATTAATTTTAAAAAGAAAATGAATAACAAAAGAAAAGGAATTTAATATTATATTTTGTTTGTATCTAACGACTAGTTTAGTTTAAAATCTCCACCATTGATTTTTCTTTTCCAAAATCCAATGGTCCAAATTAATTATGGTTTCTAAAAAAAAATAAAATTCATTTCCATCTCTATATTAAACCATCTTTCTCTCCAAATTTTGAACGAACAAATTTTTACATTTCATAATCCTCCAAAACTCAAAAGTTTCCATTGTTGCTCTCTCTAAGCTCAATTCTTTTTTTCTTTTCATCTTATTCTTGAGAGAGTGTTATTGTATTGTGAGGATAAATTTGTTGAGTGCTTTTAACTTGTAAATCCACTCTAGTGACAGTTGTATTGTGTTCTTCAAAAATTCTAATATTTGTAACGGTTTGATCATAAACCATGGAAAGGATCGGGTTTGCTCTTGAACCCGTAAAAGGAGCGTTGTTTGTAACGATTGGGCTCTAATCCGTGGAAAGAGTCAGAAAGATTTTATTCAAATTCCCAGAAGGCGCTTGGGGAGTGGAGTAAGTCGAGTTTGACCGAACCACAATAAAAATTACGGTGTCTTCTTCTCTTGCTCTTTCCTTTTTATTTTTGCAATTAATTTAAGCAATTTATTGTATGTTTTAGTTTGTTCTTATTTATTTGCTAAAATTTGATAGAATTAAATTATCACACTTTTTGTCATCTTATTTGTTGCATAAATTGAATTTTTCTTATTATTTATAAAAAAAAGTGTATTAATTAGTTTAATTTGGTTAATTAGAAAAAAAAAAAAGTTTAATTAAATCCTATTCACCCCTCCTCTAGGGTTTCCATATCGATCCAACAACATTTTCTTTCTTAGCTTCACTTAAAGCGACAGCCTCAACCCGTCTTGAAAAGTAATCAGTGGCTACAAGGATATAAGAGTGCCCTGCTAATGACTTAGGTGTTATAGGGGTGACCAGATCAAGTCTTCATGCTTCGAAAGGCCACGAGGCTATAGTTAGATGTAGAGGCTCGGGCGGTTGATGAATGAAATTCGCATGATATTGATAGGCTTCACACTTCTTTGCGTATTCCATTGAGTCTTGTATCATCCCCGGCCAATAGTAATTCATTATTTTCAGCTGGAATTGTAGTTTTGATCTAGCTTGATGCATGCCGCATACGCCTGAGTGTGCTTCCTCCAAAGCCTTCGTTGACTCCTCTTTACCGAGGCATCAAAGGAATATTTCTTCAAGGGATCGGCAATATAAGACCTCTTTGTAGTAAATGAAATGCGCAGCCCTCCTTCGAATCTCGATTTTATGGCAAGGATCGTCTGGGAGCCTTCCATCCTCAAGGTAATCTATGATGGGCTACTGCTAGTCTGCCTTATCGGTTAGGTAGACTAATAGCGCATTCATTTCCTCACTTGCAGTCCCGATTGGAGGTATAACCCATCTTTGACAAAGCGATATATTAAAGGGCACATTATCCAGCACCATTAAGGCAGTAGCTAGGTTTGCCAAGGCGTCCGCTTTCTTATTTTCCGTCCTCGGGACATGCTCTAATGTCACACTTTCGAATTTTTCCATCAACTGGTGAGCATAAATGAAGATTGATTTCAAGTCGTCATGCTTCACATCGTATTGGCATAAGAGTTAATTGATTATCAACTTTGAGTCACCAAAAATCTCTATGCAAGCCACCTCAATCTCCAAAGCCATTTGAAGACCAATTAACAAGGCATAGTATTCAGAGACATTGTTTGAGCATAACTCAGCAAGTGCAATGCTATAAGGCAGCATGTGCTTTTTTGGAAAAATGAGGATGATGCCTGCCCCGCACCACTTCTCCATGGCGCACCATCAAAGAACATGACCCACGACCCTAAGGTTTTTGTGAAGAGAACTTCATCGTCGAGCAAGTTTTCACTTAACTTTCAATCTGATGGAATTGGGTGATCTGCCAAGAAGTCAGCCAATGTCTGCCCTTTGACTGCCTTTTGTGGTACGTAAATGACGTCGTATTGTTGAAACATGATTGCCCACTTGGCTAAATGCCCCGAGATGATTGGCCTAGACAGAACGTACTTGATGGGATCAGCTTTCACAATTAAGTGGATTGTGAAGGCTTGCATGTAGTGCCTCAACTTATCTATGGTGAAGAAGAGTGCAAGGCACGTCTTTTTAATAGAAGAATAGTTGATCTCAATTCCATTTAGGGTCCTACTTAAGTAGTAAAGAGCATGTTCTTTTCCCTTGTCTCCTTGTGCCAGCAGTGCCCCCAACGATCTTTCTTGTGCTACAATGCACAATATCAACGGCTTGCCCGCTACTGGGGCTCCTAAGACAGGAGGACTGATCAGGTACCTCTTTATGCTATCGAGGGCATTTTGGCAAGCCTCATGCCATTCAAATTTTTCTCCCTTCTCATCAATCTCTGAAAAGGTCAACACCGCCCTGCCAGATTAGAAATAAACCTCCGAATGTAGGCCAGACGTCTTTGCAAACTTCTCAACTAATGTAGATTCCTTGGCCCTGGCATCTTTTGGATGCCATCAATCTTGGATTGATCTATCTCTATCCCTTGATGTCTTATAACGAAGCCCATAAACTTTCCTGAAGTTACACCAAACGCGCATTTGAGGCGGTTCATCTTTAATTGGTACTTTTGCAGGCGATCAAACACGGTTCTTAGATCTTTCAAGTGGTCCCATCGTTGTTTGGTCTTGACAACAAGGTCATCCACATAGCATTCCACGTGTTTATGCAACATATTATCAAACACCTTCTGCATGACACGTTGATAAGTAGCGCCAACATTCTTCAACCCGAAGGGCATCACCTTGTAGCAATATATCCCTTTTGGGGTTCGAATGGCCATCATTTCCTCGTCCGTAAGGGCCATTCATATCTTGTTATACCCGGATGATCCATCCATGAAGGATAAGGTCTCATGTTTCGTTGTCGCATCGACCATGATCTCTGTGATGGGCAATGGAAAATCGTCTTTCGGGCATGCGTTGTTTAGGTCGCGAAAGTCAACGCAGACACGAAGTTGTCCATTCTTTTTTCTAACCGGGACAATGTTGGCTATCTACGTTGGGTATTTGACTTTCGAGATGAACCCGACTTCAATCAGCTTATTAACTTCAGCATCAATTTGGAGGATAAGTTCCGGCCAAAAGCGTCATTGAGCCTACTTAACGGGTCGACACCCTTGTTTGATCACGAGATGGTGGACTGCTACCTCCGGATCCAGTCCCAGCATCCCTTTATATGACCAAGAAAAAAAATCCCTATATTCGATGAGCAAACTCATGTATTTTCCTTTCTCTTCTTCCGAGAGGGATGCACTGATGAAAGTCAGACGCGGCTCCTCTGTTGTGCCCAGATTCACCTCTTTTCGCTCGTCCACCGTTGATTATTGTCCTCTAGACCTTGTGGAGTGTCCTCCACTTCCTCCTCGGTCATACCTTCTTCAAATTCTTCGGTGATGGTGATGTGGTGGCATGAAGTTTCGCCTTCCTTCTACTCTAAATTTCCATTCTAAGGATTGGTGAAGACAACATCGCGCATCTTTACTTTGAGTGAGCCCTCACTTGTGTTTAAAGTAACGAAGGTATTTCTCTTCATGTGTGAGGGAATGGTACTACGGATTTCTCCATCACTTCTCGCCTCTCCTGATGGTTTCTTGTTCAGGATTTTCATCATCTTTAAGGTCGAGGCGTCACCAAATTGACACTGGGGGTATCGGCCCCCTCTATCTTATTTTCGTACCGGGGGCATCACCACAAGTTTTTCCCTTCCCCTTTGTCTCACTATAGACATATTCGTCGAGGGGATCTTCAACCCTCTCATGCTTTAAGCGATAAAAAACAGAAGTGCGGGGTTTTCCTTCACTTTCCATTGGAACTGCACCTAGTCTCTCGAAGGCTGAAGGTCGCGCCACCACTGGTGGCTGACAGATGATTTCCTCCTCTCTTTCATTCAACAAAGTCAACCTTTGAAAGACTGAGTGTCGAGTAGCTACGAGAATCTATGCGGACTTCCTCTTTCTGCTTTCGTCATGTTCAATCTCTTGAAGACCAAGGCGCATGCGACAGACAGCCTAATATGATCAAAGGCTGAGACACTTTTATCTTTGCCCTCCTTTTCCCTTGTATCATCGACTTCTTCTACAGTGATATTATTGTTATTGGCCACTCTTCCCTTTGTCTTTTTTATTATGTGGACCAGCTTTGACGATTCATATCCGAGTCCTGCCCTCAATGTAGGTATAGCTTGTCCCTCTTACAAAAGCTTCTTTTGAGTTGATGAGAGTCTGAGTTGCTCATAAATCTTCAAGCTCTTGAACTCAGTGTGATTTGGGAAGTCATCACCCGCCTTCGCCAACAACTTGTAAGCCTTAGAATCGAATCCGTCTTTAGTTCGCTTCTCGGGCAGATTTAACTCCGTCACCTTCACCACTGGCTTGTGGACTTACTGCTTCATTATTGGCATGAGAGGTGTGACGAAACTCTTCTTTAGAATTTCTATGTTACTGACCTGAAAACCTTTTGAGCATTCCGTAAAAGGTAACTCACCCTTCTTCCGTCTCGACAAAAGGACATAGCGCAGAATCGGAGGCTATGAGGCTTTGAGGCTTTTTCGTCCCTCACCACGGGTGTCTCTCCAACACCAGGGAATGTCCCACTCTCTTTTGGTCTGGAAGCTTGTACCATGCTACCCATTCCTTTCTCTGTGTCTACTGGCGACCTTAACTGGGATCCACCTACTTTCTTTGCCAGTGAGGTCTCTACGGGCATTGTTTCACCAGAATTTTCGCTCTTTAGGTAAAACTCCGCATCTGCGAAGTGAGATTCAACCTCAGAAAATAAATTAGAGTCTGCTTCAACTTTCTTAATCCCATCTTGGTAGAATTTGAAACACTGATGCAGTGTTGATTTTATCACATCACTCCCGTGAATCCAAGGGCACCCTAATAGCAGCCTGTGGGTGGTATTTGAGTCTATTACATGAAACAACGCATCAACCTTCAGATCGGCAATGAGGAGCTCTAAGCGTATCTATAAGAGTTTATCAACGTGCAATGCAAGCAATAAGGATCAATAAGTACTCTAATTCATTAATTTTGGCAGTAACTAAAGCATGTTCATCTAACATAAGAGGGTTTGAAGCCATACCTTTGTAGAACTCCTTTAGATCTTGATTCTCAGCTGTGATCTTCTCTGAAATTTGATGTGAACCACATCAAGATCTTCCCCACTATACTCTTGGAGCTTTAGAATGAGTTGTGAGACTCAAGAACAGCTTGAATGAAAGGAAACTTAGAGAGAAGCACACTGCTACAACCCACTTGAAGAATAGTTTCTTCAGCCCGAATTTTTCTATAAAAATTCTTTGAATGCATGTCTTAATTCCACTCCAATCTTCTTTATTTATTGCAGGCTATCATACAAAGAAGATGGTTGCATGAGATGCAGCTCATGCTTGGAGTTATTGAAGCCTAACTTAGTCGGTTTGGTGTGAGCAAGTTGAAGATGATAATGGAAAAAACATATTTCCATTTGTGTTGATTTTTCAATTTTTCAAAAACCAAATGATTTCAAAAAATCAATTTGATTTTAAAATTGAAAATATTATCCCCAAAATGGAAGGTTTATTGAGCAGTGTTGTTGGACTACTCTCACCCATGCAGATCAAAGGATAATCCCGAACAAACGGGAGTTCATAGCTAGCTCAGGATTAAAATCGAATTATCCTAGGTTACTTAGTAATGAAATAGTCAATTTTAACAGGTCGCTATAAAGAAAAGTGACTATTTTCATGGTCCAGTCTATATGCAAACTCATTGCATAGAATGCCCCCGCTCACATGTCTTTACATGAATGACCTGTGGATCACATCATTTGTATTACCTACAAAATGGGTCGCATCCAATAGTGTTACCAGGATGAGATACCCAATTTCATCCATATACTTATTAGACCATTTAGGTTATATACTATTAACTTGATCCTGTTTATGTCACCACATAATTTAGGTTATATACAATTAACTTGATCCAATAAACATATCCATGGCTATAGAGCCATGGATATGTTTATTGGATTTTCATAATAGAATGCAAAATCAACAACTTTATTGAATAAGTTACTCGATAATATTTTATTGATAAATAGAATGTTTAACACGAACTACAAGTTCTAGGACATTCATAACAATCTCCCACTTGGACTAAAACTCCAGTGAGAACAAATATATACAATATAATGTTAAGAAACATAAAGAAAAAATACAATAAACTAGGGCATCTTTAATACCATAGACATTCTCCCATTTTCCTTAGATTACACCACTCGGAGTCCTAGTCCAACCAGGTGGCCCTCAAACACTTTAGCCGAGAGGGCCTTTGTAAATGGATCAGCTAGGTTGTCTTTAGAGGCTATCTTTGTGACGATCATATCTCCTCGGTGTACGATCTCTCTAATGAGATGGTAGGTCTCTCAATATGTTTTCTACATTTGTGACTCCTTGGTTCTTTCGAGTTGGCAATAACACCACTATTGTCCCAATACAGTGTGATAGGTAGGTGCATATCTGGAATTACTTCTAAATCAGCCAAGAATTTGCTTAGCCATACTACTTCTTTAGCAGCTTTACATGCAGCCACGTATTCCGCTTCCATTGTGGAGTCAGTGATACAACTTTTCTTAATGCTTCTCCAAACTATAGCTTCTTCATTGAAAGTGAAAACTGATCCTGAAGTAGATTTCCTTGAATCTACGTCAGTCTGGAAATCAGAATCAGTGTATCCTGTGAGGATCAAATTCTTAGGTCCATACTGTTGGGTTTTATGTCCTAAAACTTGCAGTTTGTAAAATGATAAACATATTCTATAATCAATATACTAATTATTGATTTCGTAAATTGTATGAAAGTCTAAATCCAATAAACTAAGACCTATGACTATTGTTTGGGTACTTGAATTTTATGTGGAGACATAAGAGTGGATCAGGTTCGAGTAAATAGTCAAAATGATTTATGGTACATGAATAAGGTTGGGTACCTTATTCTGGTAACACCATTGGATGTGGCCTACTCTGTAGTTGTTACAAAGAGTTGTAAAGTGCTACACGATGTGATCCTAATTCATACATGTTATGTCATGAGGAATGGGGGCGTCATATGCAATGAGCTTGCATAAGATCAGGATCAAGAAATAAGTCACTCTTACTTTATAACGTTGTTTACTGTATAAGACTGACTATTTCACCTAGATGACCCAGGTAACTCGATCTTAATCCTGAGCTAACTATGAACTCCTGTTTATTCGGGATTGCCCTTAGATTTGTATAGGTGAGGATTGACTAAACAGCGTCGGCTCAATAAGACTCCAATTCCAGGGGTAAGACCGGATAGATAGCTGGGGACATAGGGTGCAAGAGTTCACGCTTACCCAATTTAGGGATAGGAGAAAGGTTGTTCTCTTAAGTACTGAATCCATGTTCTTAAAGAAGGGGGCCCCACCCTCTCACTGGGTTGAGAGAGTTTCGGTTTAGTGATTGAAATCACAAACCAGTTGTTCATTAGAGGATCAGTAGGACTTGAGGAATAAGACGTAATCTCGGGGGTAAAACAAATATTTGACCCAGTCGTTATTACGAACAACCCGTGAAGGGTCGACTTGCTGATTATAGTTAAATCAGGTGGACATAATATATCTACAGTTAGAGGAGTGCAACTATGGGCTTTAGTGGAATGACCCATTACTTAATGAATGGAGATTAATCTGCTCTAGTGAGTTTAGTCAATTAATCTCGGATCGTTGGAGCCCATGATCTGTAGGTTCACGAGGTCCCCCTACTAGCTCATAACGGATTAGCTCTAGAATAGCGTGATAAGTTAATTTGAAATGTTCAGATTAGAATTAAGGGAATTAGTAATTATAAGTTCATATTAGAATAACGTTATATTGTATTGGGTACTTTATTATTTTTGATAAAAAATGGCTTTAGATGCATATTTAATAGAGTTTGTTTAAAAATGTTTCAGCAATGTCGAACTCAATCATACAATTGCTAGCTTCTGATAAATTTAATGGAAAAGGGATATTCGAACTGGAAGTCAAACATCAATACAGATTAGTGGTTGATGATCTGTGGTTTGTGTTGACAAAGGAATTTCCTCTAGTTCCCAGTTCAACAGCCACCCAAAATGTTCGGGACATCTATGATATGTGGGTGAGGGCAAATGAGAAAGCTTGGGCCTATATCTTAGCAAGTATATTTGATATACTCAATAAGAAGCACGAGGACATGACCACCGCCCATGAGATAATGGAATCATTAAAGGAGATGTTTAGGCAACCTTTATCCTCTGTTAGACATGAAGCCATTAAGTATGTCTATGTTATGCGCATGAAAGATGGAACCAACGTAAGAGAACACATTCTCGATATGATGGTTCATTTTAATGTTGCGAGGGCTCATGGGGCAATAATAGATGAGACGAGTCAAGTTAACACGATGCTAGAATCTCTCCCAGAAAGTTATCTACCATTCAGAACAAATGTTGTTATGAACAAAATCACTTATAACTTAACGACATTGTTGAACGAGTTACATACTGATCAATCAATGATGAAACTAAAGGAAAAAGAAATAAATGTTATTTCGAAACCGAAGAAGATTCATAAGGGATCTACATCAGGGACGAAACCCACTGATGATAAGAAGTCTGGTTCTTCTTCTTCTAAAGACAAAATCGTACAAATGAAGAAGAAAGGAAAAGGGAAAAAGAAAGCCACTGCAAAGAAAAATAAAAACAAAACTCCCAAAGGAATATGTTTCCATTGCGGAGAATTTAGGAACTAGAAACGAAACTATCCAAAGTATTTGGCTGAGAAGAAAGCAGAAAAGGAGAAACAAGGTAAATCTAATTTACTAGTTATTGAAACATGTCTAGTGGAAAATTCTCACCTTACCTGGATATTGGATTCAGGCACCACTAACCATGTTTGCACTTTTCTACAGGAAACAGTTATTGGAGAAGATTTTCTGAACTTGAGATGACTTTCAAGGTGGGAACGGGTGAAGTCATTTCAGCTGAAGCAGTGGGAGATGGTAAAAACAAAAAAAAATTTGGAGATTCTTTTATCGTACTTAAGAATGTATTCTATGTCTTAAGATGAAAAGAAATCTGATCTCCATTTCCTGTCTACTAGAAAATATGTACAGTGTATCTTTTGAATGTAATGAAGTGTTTGTTTATTCAAGAGGTGTTCATATTTGTTCTGCAAGACTTGAAAATAACTTATACATATTAAAACAATAGAAGCGAGACCCATTTTAAATATAGAGATGTTTAAAACAACTGAGACTCATAATAAAAAGCGAAAAATTTCTCCTAACGCCTATCTTTGGCACCTCAGGCTAGGTCATATTAATCTCAACAGGATTGAGAGATTGGCAAAAAACGGTCATCTAAATCAGTTAGAAGATAGTTTTTACCTCCATGTGAATCATGTCTTAAGGAAAAAATGACTAAAAGATCTTTTCCTGACAAAGGTCTTCGTGTCAAAGAGCCTCTCAAACTTATACATTTAAACCTATGTGGTCCGATGAATGTTAAAGTCTGGGGAAGTTATCCGTACTTTATCAGTTTTATTGATGATTACTCTAGATATGACTATATTTACTTAATCAGTCATAAGTCTGAAACTCTTAAAAAGTTCAAAGAATTTAAGGCTAAGACTGAAAATCTATTAAGTAAAAGAATTAAAACACTTCAATCTGATCGAGGTAGCGAGTATATGGATTTACAATTCCAAAACTATCTAGTAGATCATAGAATTCAATCCTAATTCACAGCACCTGAAACACTACAACAAAACGGTGTTGCAAAAAGTAGAAATCGAACCTTGTTGGATATGGTTCGGTCTATGATGATTTATGCTCAGTTACCTAAATCCTTTTGGAGGTATGCAGTACAAACTACAGTATTTATCTTAAACGTTATTCCTTCAAAAAATGTTTCGAAAATACCATATGAATTATGGAAAGGATGTAAAATGAAGTTCTGTATTTGGGGTTGTCCAGCACATGTGTTGGTACATAATACTAAGAAATTGGAAACACGTTCGAAATTATGTCTATTTGTAGGATGCCCCAAAGAAACAAAAGAATGATTGTTTTATGATCCCCGAGAAGATAAAGTATTTGTATCGACAAATGCTACATTCTTGGATGAGGATAATATTAAAAATCATCTACCTCACAGTAAACTAATATTGCAAGAACTGACTAAAGATACTACAGTAACATTAATAAGAGTTGTTGATCAAGATGGTCCATCAACAACAGTTGTTGTCCCGTCACGTCCATCCCAAGAGTTGAGGATGCCTCGACGTAGTGGGAGGGTTATTCAACAACCTAAACACTATATGGGTTTAACAGAAACTCAAAACATCATACAAGATTATGGTTTAAAGGATCCATTAACCTTTAAGAAGGCAATGGAAGATGTTGACAGGGAGCAATGGATAAAAGCCATGGAAGATTAAATGGAGTCTATGTACTTCAACTCTGTCTGGGAACTTGTAGATCAACCACATGGGGTTACACCTATAGGTTACAAATGGATCTACAAGAGGAAACAAGACCAAACTAGCAAGGTGCAAACCTATAAAGCCAGACTCGTGGCAAAAGGTTTTACCTAAAGAGAAGAAGTTGATTATGAAGAAACTTTTTCTCCTGTTGCCATGATAAAATCAATAAGAATAGTTCTTTCCATTGCCACATATTATGACTATGAGATATGGAAAATGGATGTCAAGATAGCTTTTTTGAATGGCTATCTTGATGAAAGTATTTTTATGTCTCAACCAGAAGGGTTCATCGAAAAAGGACACGAACAGAAAGTTTGTAAGCTTAATTGATCCATTTATGGATTGAAACAAGCATCCAGATCCTAGAATATAAGGTTTGACACTGCGATCAAATCTTATGCCTTTGAACAGAATGTTGACAACCTTGTGTGTATAAGAAGATAGTCAACAGGATGTAGCATTCTTAGTTCTTTATGTTGATGATATCTTGCTCATTGGGAATGAGACAGGTTTCCTAGCTGACGTGAAGGGATGGTTAGCAACATAGTTCTAAATGAAAGATTTGTATGATGCTCAATATGTTCTAGAAATAAAAATCTTTCATAACCGAAAGAACAAAACATTAGCACTATCTCAGGAATCTTATATTGACAAGATGTTGTCAAGATATAATATGCAAAATTCCAAGAAAGGTATGTTACCTTTTAGACATGTAATTCATTACCTTTTAGGCATGAAATTCATTTGTCGAAGGAACAGTGTCTTAAGACACCTCAAGAGGTTAAGGAAATGACAAGAATTCCATACGCATCTGCAGTTGGGAGTTTGATGTATGCCATGTTGTGTACAAGCCCTGATATATGCTTTACAGTTGGAACCATCAGCAGGTTCCAATCCAATCTAAGACACAATCATTGAACTTCTGTAAAAAAAAATCCTCAAATATCTAAAGAGAACGAGGGACTATATGCTTGTGTATGGACCTAAGGATTTAATCCTTACAGGATGCATTGATTTTGATTTTCAGACTGACATAGATTCCAGGAAATCTACTTATGGATCAGTTTTCACTCTTAACGGAGGAGCTATAGTTTGGAGAAGCATTAAGCAAAGTTGTATTGCTAACTCCACAATGAAAGCGGAGTACGTAGCTACATGTGAAGTTGCTAAAGAAGCAGTATGGCTAAGCAAATTCTTGGCAGATTTGGAAGTAGTTCTAGATATGCAGGTCCTATCATATTGTATTGTGACAATAGTGGTATTGTTGCCAACTCGAAAGAACCCAGGAATCACAAACGTGGAAAACACATTGAAAGAAAGTACCATATCATCCGAGAGATAGTGCACAGAGGAGATGTGATCGTCACAAAGATAGCCTCTGAAGACAGCCTTGCTGATCCATTTACAAAGGCCCTCTCAGCTAAAGTGTTCGAGGGCCACCTAGTTGGACTAGAACTCCGAATAGTGTAATCTAAAGTAAGTGGGAGAATATCTATGGTATTATGGATGCCCTAGTTTATTGTATTTTCCCTTTTATGATTCTCAACATTATATTGTATATATTTGTTCTCACTGGAGTTTTTGTTCATATGGGAGATTGTTGGGAATGTCCTAGAACTCGCAGTTCATGTTAAACATTCTATTTATCAATAATAATAAATTGTTGATTTTGCATTCTATCATGAAAATCCAATAAACATATCCATAACTATAGTATGAATACTGTAACTTTATGTACTGACATAAAACAGGATCAAGTCAACAATATATAGCTTAAATGGTCTAATAAGTATATGGATAAAATTGGGTATCTCATCCTAGTAACACTATTAGATGAGGCCCATTCTGTAGTTGTAAAGTGCTATAAATGGTGTGATCCACAGATCGTTCATGTGTGAGACATGTGAATAGGGGCATCCTATGCAATTAGTTTGCATATAGGCTAGACCACGAAAATAGTCACTTTTCTTTATAACAACCGTTTACTATTAAAACTGACTATTTCATTTATTAAATAACCTAAGTTAACTCGATCTTAATCCTAAGCTAGCTATGAACTCCTGTTTGTTCAGGATTATCCTTTGATCTGCAAACGGTGAGAGTAGTCCAACAGCACTGCTCAATAAGCCTCCCATTTTGGGGATAAGACCGGATGAATAGCTGGGGATATAGCCCTACAAGATGGGATTCACTTCTACCTGATTTAAGGTTAGTAGATAGGTTGTTCTCTTAAGTACTGATTCCAGGTCTTGAACAATCGAGGCCCCACCTTCTCATTATAGAAAAAGGATTTGATTCATAGGTGTTATGAATCAAAATTGTTCATTAGAAGGTCAGTGGGCACTTAAGGAACAAGATGAATTCACAGGGATAAAACAGTTATATTGACCCAGCTGTGATTACGAACAACCTATGAAGGATCGACTTACTGATTATGGTTATATAAAGTGGACATAATATATCTATAGTAAGGGGAGTTTAACTATGGGCTATAGTGGAGTGACCCATTAGTTAACGAATGGGGGTTAGATCGGTCTAATGAGTTTAGCCGATTAATCTCGGATCGTTGGAGCCCATGATCTGTAGGTCCGCGAGGTCCCCCTACTAACTAGTAAATGGATAAGCTTTAAAGTAGTTTGAGAAATTAATTTGAAACATTCAAATTAAAATTAAATGAAATAGGAGAATATATATTTAAATATGATTTAAATATATGAAGATGGATTTGTGTAAAAATTAATTTAATATTTGATATTAAATTAATTAGAATTATTTAAATAATTATTTATTAGTTTTATTAGAAAATTAATAATATTTTCAGTTTTAAAATCAAAACTGAAATTTGAAATCGGTTTTGATATTAGAAAAATTGGAAAGTTGAAATTCATGCACAAAATGGAAAATTAAGTTTTTCCACTACCCATCTTCTACATGCTCACACAAACACCATTTCCTCATCTTCATTTACTCCAAGCATGAGCTGCAACTCATGCAACATTCTTCTTTGCATATTCACCTGCAATAAATAAATAAGATTGGAGTGAATTTGAGGCATACATTCAATAGAAATTTTAGAGAGAATTTCGGGCTGAAGAAGAGTTCTTCGAGCGTGTTGGTGCAGTGAGCTTTTCTCTAGTTTTCCATTGCTTCAAGCTGTTCTTGAGTCCCATAACTCATTTGAAAGCTTCAAGAGGATAGTGGGGAAGATCTTGAGGTGGTTCACGGTGATCTTTCAAGGAGACAACTGCGATTCTCAAGATCTTGAAGAGTTCTACAAAGGTATGACTACAAACCATCTTTTATTAGATAAGCATGCTTTAGTTTTTGCCAAAATTAGTGAATTTGAATGCTTATTGATCCTTGTTACTTCCACTGCATGTTTATACACTTTTACAATTCTGAAATTGTAAATCCATATACTCACCACCTCGATCAGATCGAAATGTTTTAATTCTTTTACTTAACAAATTTTCTATCTCAGTCTTAAATGCTTTGAACTTTTCAAGAGTTTTAGACTTATGACTGATTAAATAAATGTAGCCATATCTAAAGTAATCATCAATAAAATTGACGAAATACTGATAGCCTCCTCGAGCTTTTATATTCATCGGACCATATAGGTCTGAATGTATAAGTTCGAGAGGCTCTTTGGCACGAAGACCTTTGTCAGAAAAAGATCTTTTTATCATTTTTTCCTCAAGTCATGATTTACATGGAGGTAAAGAATTATCTTCTAACAAATTTAGATGACCGCTTTTTATCAATCTCTCAATCCTGTTGAGATTAATGTGACCAAGTCTGAAGTGCCAAAGATAGGCGTTAGGAGAAAATTTTCATTTCTTATTTTGAGTCTCAGTCGTTTTAAACATCTCTATATTTAGAATGACTTTTGCTTCAGTTGATTTTAACATGTACAAGTTATTTTCGAGTCTTGCAGAACAAATATGAACACCTCTTGAATAAACAAACACTTCATTAGATTCGAAAGATATTTTGTAATATTTTCTAGCAGATAGGAAATGGAGAATAAGTTTCTTTTCATCTTAGGTACATAATATACATTCCTAAGTAAGATCAAAGACTCTCCAAAAAATAGCTTGACATCTCCCACTGCATAAGCTGAAATGACTTCACCCGTTCCCATCTTAAAAGCCATTTCTTGTTCAGAAAGTTCTCTCCAGATTAGTAGAGCCTGAATCCAATATCCAGGTCAGATGAGTATTCTCCACTAGACATGTTGCAACTACTAGTAAATCGGATTTACCTTGTTTCGCCTTTTCCGCTTTATTTTCAGCCAAATACTTTGGGCAGTTACGCTTCCAGTGCCCATCTTCTCTGCAATGGAAACATTTCCCTTTGGGAGTTTTGTTTTTGTTTTTCTTAGCAGTAGTTTTCTTTTTCCCTTTTCCTTTCTTCTTCATTTGTACGAATTTGTCTTAAGAAGAAGAAGGAACATACTTCTTATTATCAGTGGGTTTCATTCCAGACGTAGACCCTTTATAAAACTTCTTAGGTTTAGAAATAACATTTATTTCTTTCTCCTTCAATTTCATCATCGACTAATATATCTGTAACTCGTTCAACAACATGGTCCGATTATAAGTAATTTTTTTTATAACAACATTGGTTCTGAATGGCAGATAATTCTTCGAGAGAGATTCCAATATCATACTTACTTGACTCGTTTCATCTATCATCACCCTATGAGCCTCCGCAATATTAAAATTGATCATCATATCGAGAACATGTTCTCTAACGTTGGTTCCATCTTTCATGCACGTAACGTAAACATACTTAATGGCTTCATGTCGAACAAAGGATGAGTGTTGCCCGAACATCTCCTAAAGCGACGCCATTATCTCATGGGCGGTAGGCATAACCTCATGCTTCTTATTAGGTACATCAGATATACTTGCTAAGATGCAGGCTCGAGCTTTTTCATTAGCCCTCACCCACCTATCATAGATGTCTCAAACATTTCGGTTCGTTGTTGTACTCGAAACCGGAGGACATTTCTTCGTCAACACAAACCTCAAATAATCCACAACTAACATTGTATTGATGTTGGATTTCCAGTTTGAATATCCTTCACCATTAAATTTATCGGAAGCTAGAAATTGTATGATCGAATTCGACATTGCTGAAATATTTTAAACAAACTCTATTAAATAATTATGCATCTAAATCCATTTTTAGCAAAAAAATAATAATAATAAAGTACTCAATAAATCTTTATCTATTTGCAATGATACTTTAGTGATTTAGAACAATTGCTACCGAGGGACAGTCAAGAATTCCTTCACTGAAGCAAGACTATTCTTGACCAAATACTATATCAAAATAACTCTTTACTCCTATAGTTCTTTTGGTTATCGTTTTCGGTTAAGATCTTTTCTAACAATTAGTAATTCTTATAAGTGTGACCCGCCATCTTCAGATCTTATAGAACGGTATGAATATACCCCTGAAATAGAAGATAATACCCAAGACGGAACTATAAAACCCTATTCATTTTACTGAAGTCTGGGTTGTTCTGAATCTTATGTTACAACCCTCCGAGGGGATCGTCGTGGTTAACGACTAGCTAGTGCCGCCTAAAAACGACAGTAAGCACAACATAGGAATCTCACAGTTCAAACTAATGGAGAAGACCATAGGACAATATTGACACATTTCCTTCACCCACTTACTATGAACTACTTCCCTCATTCACCTTGTTATTAACCTATGCAAACACTTTCCGAATGAAGTAGTCGCGATAAAAGCGACACGAAGCCGAACATGGATCTCATGGTGTGAACTCTTGAGGATGTGAGATCTAATAACTATATATTGAATATATTGTTAATCTCCCACTGAAGTGTTATATGTTTGGGTATTTACTTAGGTATAAAATGACTAAATTTAAACAATCTAAGTCTATATCATTTTTATCCAAGTATAACAATTATATTTGGATATATCCCTACGATGTCTAAGTGTTTAAACCAATTTTAAACCTTACACTACTCACGCAAGCTCATAAAATCGATTAACAATGCTCAATAATTCGGCTATAATCCCCAGGTAGGAGGTGTTCTCAAGACTGTCAACTTAAGTACCCCTAGCCTTAGACAAGATTATATACTAGTTGAGTTTGTAACCCGAGTTTTATAAGTTTAACGATCTATTTTAACTATTAAAATGAGTGGTTAACCTATGTGAGCATGCAACTGTTCTTTATTATGTATTTTAAACGTCTAACCCAATTTTATAACAGCTTACAAAATTTTAGACATGCTAAACATCCACAACATACAACAAAGGCATTCAATATCTAATACAACAATTATATTAAATAAAATAAACCCAAACATGCATAATATATATTATAACATTTTATAACATACTTTCAATGCATGTAACATGCTTCCTATGGTGTGGTTTTAAATCTACATGGCATACTGTATGCAATACATGAATTATTTAATTATTACCTACATCACATGCATAAAAAATTAAACACAAACTGATATGGTTTTAGTTTTGACATAAACAAGCAAACAAAGGCCTAATTATTACAAAACAACTTCAAAACCACTTCTGAACCACTCCAAACTGAACCCAAACAACTTGAATCAGACCAACAAAGTCTAAACCGAACCAGCCAAAAACCTTTTAAGGCTGAACCGAACAGGACCTCGAGAAAATCGTCTTGTGTCAGGTAGAGCTACATGATCGCCAACAAAGTCAAAATCTCGCTAAGGCTCATCGTGTAACACTAATGTCTATCGTCTAATACAATCATCTTGTGTCAGGCAGAGCTACATGATCGCCATCGTCTTACAACTATCATGTATTTCCATCGTATAGTGTCGAGCAGAGCTACACGATTGCCATTGTCTTCCAATTATCGTGTATCGCCATCGTTTAGTGTCGGGCAAAGCTACACGATCACCATCATCTTCTAACTATCGTGTATCGCCATCGTTTAGTGTCGAGCAGAGCTACACAATCATGTAGTGACTATGCGTATCAGTGTCAGACAAAGCTACACGATCGTGCAGTGTTATCGTATAGTGCGTCTTGTCATTGTTCAGCGCCCGCACAAAGCTACACAATCGTGTAGTTCTATCGTCTAGTGTCTATTGACATTGTTGAACGCCCACACAAAGCCACACGATCATGTAGTGTTATCGTATAGCGCCTGTTGCTACACGATCGTTTAGCGTTTATACCTCAACGACTATATTTGAGCAGAAGCTGAAAAACTGGAATTTGCAACTCGGCCTTCTTCACTTGTTTCTTCAATTACATCTTAATTTCAACTCTAATGATTCCAAATAAATTACAGGCTCTTGAGAACACATATAAGCTCATGAATCAAGAGCCAATTACAAATTTAATCAAGAAATTAAAGAGAAATTAAATGCCAAATCTGAGAAAACCATATCAATGCACCATGTTCATATATCTCATGAAAAACACCCGCTACACCAAAATTAAACCAAATTGAGTGCCTAAATGATGCTCTAATATCAATTATAAGAGTATATCAACATGCAGCGAAAGCAACAAGAATCAATAAGTACTCTAATTCATTAATTTTGGCAGTAACTAAAGCATGTTCATCTAACATAAGAGGGTTTGAAGCCATACCTTTGTAGAACTCCTTTAGATCTTGATTCTCAACTGTGATCTTCTCCGAAATTTGTTATGAACCACCTCAAGATCTTACCCACTATACTCTTAGAGTTTTAGAATGAGTTGTGGGACTTAAAAATAGCTTGAACGAAAGGAAACTTAAAGAGAAGTTCACTGCTACAACCCACTTGAAGAACCATTTCTTTAGCCCGAATTTTTCTATAAAAATTCTTTGAATGCATGTCTCAATTCTACCCCAATCTTCTTTATTTATTGTAGGCTATCATGCAAAGAAGATGGCTACATGAGATGAAACTCATGCTTGGAGTTATTGAAGTCTACCTTAGTGGGTTTGGTGTGAGCAAGTTAAAGATGATAATGGAAAAAACATATTTCCATTTGTGTTGATTTTTCAACTTTTCAAAAACCAAATGATTTCAAAAAATCATTTTGATTTTAAAATTGAAAATATTATTCATTTTGTAAAATAAATTTCATAAATTAATTTTCTAATAAAATTAATAAATAATTCAATTAATTCTAATTAATTAATATCAAATATTAAATTAATTTTTACACAAATTCACCTTCATATATTTAAATCATATTTAAATATAAATTCTCCTATTCCGTTTAATTCTAATTTGAACGTTTCAAATTAATTTATCATGCTACTCTAAAGCTAATCTATTTACGAGTTAGTAGGGGGACCTCGCGGACCTATAGGACCTACAAATCATGGATTCCAACGATCTGAGATTAATTGGCTAAACTCACTATACCAAATTAATCGCTCATAGTTAAACTCCCATCACTGTAAATGTATTATGTCCACTTGATATAACCATGATCAGTAAGTCGATCCTTCACAGGTCGTTCGTAATCATAGTTGGGTCAAGATCACCGTTTTACCCCTGTAAATACATCTCGTTCCTTAAGTTCCTACTGACCTTCTAATGATAACTTTGATTCATAATACTTATGAATCAAATCCTTTCTCTATCATGAGAAGGCAGGGCCCCGATTGTTCAAGACCTGGAATCAGTACTTTAGAGAACAACCTATCTGTTAACCCTAAATCGAGTAGGAGTGAATTCAATCTTGCAGAGCTCTGTCCCCAGCTATTCATCCAGTCTTATCCTCAAAATGGAAGGTTTATTGAGCAGTGTTGTTGGACTACTCTCACCCATGCAGATTAAAGGATAATCCCAAACAAACAAGAGTTCGTAGCTAGCTTAGGATTAAGATCGAGTTATCCTAGGTTACTTAATAATGAAATAGTCAATTTTAACAGTAAACGGTCATTATAAAGAAAAGTGACTATTTTCGTGGTTCAGTCTATATGCAAACTCATTGCATAGAATGCCCCACTCACATGTCTCTACATGAATGATCTGTGGATCACATCATTTGTATTACCTATAAAATGGGCCACATCCAATAGTATTACCAAGATGAGATACCCAATTTCATCCATATACTTATTAGACCATTTAGGCTATATACTATTAACTTGATCCTATTTATGTCACCACATAAAGTTAAAGTATTCACACTATAGCCATGGATATTTTTATTGGATTTTCATATTAGAATGCAAAATCAACAACTTTATTGAATAAGTTACTCGATAAGATTTTATTGATAAATAGAATGTTTAACACGAACTGCGAGTTCTAGGATATTCCCAACAGTATCATGCCTATCGCTTTTTGGCTGCCTTGATTGAAAGCCTAAATCACTAATTTGCTGTTTGATAGCTCTTCCATGAGTATGCCCAGCTGTTTCATAGTCGTCTTAGGCATTATATTGACGACGGATCCATTATCGATGAGGATTCAACCCACTCTCTGTTCTCGAATGTATTTAGAGATGTACAAAGGCCTATTGTGCAATTTGGATCTCAGCAGTAGATCTTCGTCTGAGAAGCCTATAGATGTACAACACGAGGCATACGCACGTGCTGCGAAGGTCGGTGCACCAAATGCATCAAATTCCAATAATGCCTCAATAAGAGTCGTCTTGGCTTCTTGTGGGAGTGAGAGCAGGTCGTCTACGCTGAATGACGATCAGCCCTTTGGCTTTTCTGTTAATTTTAATGGGCTTGGGAGGGTATCTTCTTCTTCCACAGTGCTGACAACATGACATGTAGCAGCCTCTGACGTCTCTTCTGAACCTCAATCGCAGAAGTTCTTCGAGAGGAAATCTGCCAATGTCACCTGTCGTCTATGATGAGGAACGTCCTCGTCTCTTTCATCAACAACCTTGGGCCTTCAGCCTTCTTTCTACCCTTCCTTTTTTATATCTTGCTCCCTCTCCTGTAATTTTGATAAGAGCACGACTCTTTTTGGGTAAAGTTCGATCCTTTCTTCTTACGGTGTGTCACAAGGATCTAGCCTTCGTTATCGTCATTATCAACATGTTCTTCTCTGTTTTGAGGATCTGTGGCTTGGATCTTCCGCTGAAACCGCATGACCACAGGTTTGAAGGTCCCAAACTAGACCAAACTCTCACTTTCTTCATAACGTATGATGAGTGCCAATACGCTTAGAGTTACCATCACCGCGACATGATTTGTTTGGACCACCTCGTCTAGATCCAACTCTATTTTTCTCTCACGGGCCAACTTGAGGATCAACTCCTTCAATACAAAACATTTTTCAACTGGGTAGCTAATGACCCTGTGATACTTGCAGTAATTGGGATCGTCCATTTTGTCGGCTTGTTCCGATCGTTTACATTCCGATAGCATGATAAGGTGGTTCTTCAGTAGTTGCTCAAACATATCCGCAACGTCATGGTCGGGGAACGGATAGACTTTTTCATGTCGTTCCTTCAGAGTTAGGCGATGTCTTTCGCCTCCTTAACCTTTCTTTTCCATCTTCTTCTCTTTCCCTTTCGAGGAAAACTTCAACAGGATCGTATTAACAACCATGGATTCCTTCGACGCCTTTTACAATCTTCTCGGCGATGTTTACTTCCTTCTTGTCTTTCTTCGGTTCAGGGATCGAGAAATCCTTTATTCCTCTATTGGCGATACTTAGCTCCATATTGTGGGCGCGAGTCACCAATTCTTCAAATGTACGGGGCTTTATTCTCTGCCAGATATAAAGGAGTTCCTAGTGCATACCCTGCGTGCACATTTCCATAGCAGATAATTTGGTGAGTCAGTCTTTGCAATCTAGACTCAGATCCCTCCATCGGTTGATGTAATCGATGACTGGGCACCCTTTTCGTTGCTTGGCGTTTGTCAACTCCATCATGCTGACGGTGCGTCTAGTGCAGTAGAAGCGATTCAAGAATTCTTTTTCAAGTTGCTCCCAACTATCGATCACCTTAGGTTCTAAATCTGTGTACTAATCAAAAGTGTTTCCTTTGAAGGTTCTGACGAACTGCTTGACTAGCAGATCTCCCCTTGTTCCCACATTCCCACATGTTTCTACGAAGTGGGCGATGTGTTGCTTTGGGTTGCCCTTTCTGTTGAATTGCTGGAACTTTGGGGGTTGATACCCTGCAAGCATTCTCAAGTTGTCGATCCTCTGGGTGTATGGCTTGGAACATATGAAGGAAGTTTGAGCCAGGCCTCCATACTGAGCCCTTATGGAGGTCATGATCATGTCTTGCAATTGTTGGACCAATAAAGAGGCAATCGAAGCTGACTGTTGTAGCTGATTTTCTTACGGCACGGTCTTCCCTTTGTCAGTTACTTTGACCATAGGTGCTTGGCTTGATTTAGCAGCCTCTTGAGACTGCATCTGTTCTCTCAGGGCAGTGATCTCATGGTCTCACTCCTTGACGACTTTCATTAGAAAGTTCCTTTCCATCTCTGCCATGGCCACTTCAGCCGTCACATCTTCCATCATGACATAAATCACATCTGGCTGCGAATCCCTTTTTGGCTTGCTGGAGGCGGAAGTAGAGTTTTCAAACAGGGGGTTCTCCTAGATGACAACCCCCCCCCCCCCAAGGACTCTGTCATTTGCTTTAAGATGTTGTGTGCGATGAGGGAGCTTTGCTCTTGCTCCTACGTGACTTCTCTTGAGCGATTAGGGTGATAGGTCCCGTGTAAGAGCTGTTTGTAGAGGAAGCTCTAGATGCCATATTCTTTGGTTTCATTTGTCTTGTTTGGATGCTGAGAGAGAGATGAGAGGTAGAGATGTCCCACTGGACGTGCCAATTTGTTCGCACGAGGTTTCTAGAGAAACTTGTTTCGTGGAATTGAACTTGAGTTGGTGTTGGTGTTGATGTTGATTTGATGCGATGTGGTTCGATCTCTAGTACTTAATCCTCTAATTCTCTCTTGGTTGAGTGGATGTGCTTGACTTGGAGAAGAAAGACACTAAATGTTCTTGAAGTAGAAGTTTTGGAAGAGTCTTTGTATCTTCAAGGTTCTTTTGTTTTCTAGGAGTGCAGCTTCAGGAGTCTTGGAAGTCTTCTGATTGTTGATGAATTCTCTCTGGGCTCTCTGAATGTAGAATTGCTGACCCCCTAGAATGAAAAAAGTTCTTCTATTTATAGGGCTTTCTGATGGGCCTAATGGGCTTGGGTCTGGTCTTTAGGCCCTATTAATTGGATTTGGGCATATTTTGGCATTTTTAGGCCCAAATTAAACCCATATTTGGGCATAATTGGACCAACGCCCAAATTATAACGTCAAATTAGGCGAAATTAATTTTACTCAACCCAACGTTCATGACGAAAACACACGACGTCATCAGAATTCATCTTCAATTTCAATTTGGGACACATATCGACTCTTAACTGATCTCAAATTTGATGATTTTGGCATTTCACTGTTAATAAATGACGTGACGATTCATGATTGGTCCGAAATTTCTCCTCCAATAGTGTGCAATTGTAATCATTTTTTTCTCGAAAAGGGCTTTCAATAGAGTTGGCATAATTCCCTGTGTAGTCGGGTCCCCACAGGGTCCCACTCCAATCAGGGCGGGGAATCCCCGGTTTGACAAGGGATGGGGTCAAATCGGGGACCCCTTTAGGGTTCTTGTCCTCGACTCCACCCCAATTTAAGGTTATATAATATATATATATATATATATAATATATATATATATATATATATATATATATATATATATATGTTAGGTATTTAACTTTTTACATTTAGCCTAATTTTTAATTTAGCCCAATCCAAGCCCAACTAAAGTGTCCAAGCCTAAACCAAATAAAATTTTAGGTTTTTTTTTTTAAAAAAAAAAGCCCCCATGAGGAAACAAAAGGGAAAATAGGGAATGATCCCCGCAGTGACCTGTTTCCCCGACGGGGACAGGAAACCCTCCCCCGTTTTGGCCCCATTGCCAACCCTAGTTTTCAGTTACTTAATTGTTCATAATTTCGCAAATTATTTTGAATTATTTTATCTTATTTTTTTTCTCTTTTCAGATATTTTAAAGATCTTGAATAAATAGATGAGAGGTGAAATAATATTGAAATAAATTAGAATTGCACATAGAAAATTTATTTGGTTAAAATTTCATTTTGGTCTACGTACTTTAAATTTTTTGTTCTATTTAATTTGTGTACTTTCAAGTGTTCCATTTATATAGTTTCTATACTTTCAATATATAATCTTAAAATTAGTTCTTGCAAATAGTTCTTTTTGTTGAATTTCTTAAAAAAAATCTCTATTAATATTCTCTTCATAAATTGTTAAAATATATTCACACAAGGTTTTTTCCTGCACGAAAATCATTATTATTGTTATTTAACTAATTTCGATAAAAAAAATAATTTTCAAGGACTAAATTTAAATTTTGTTGAAAGGAGAGATTAAATTTAAAAGTCATTGCAAGTAGAAGAACTAAAATTTGAAAATTGAAAGTACAATCACCAAAATATATTTTAACCAAATTATTTTCTTAATTAACACATAGGTTTAACTAATGCTAGAGAGAACATGTAAAAGTACCTTGAGTTCATATTGAGTGATTATTTAAAACATGCAAATCGGTCTGTTATTATGATAACCTCATTGAATAATTTTTCAAGTACTAATCATGCATGTTTCCAAAAAAAAATAAAACAACTTTCTAGAGAGATTTACGGATATCCTTCTAATTATCAATTATATTTCTTTTGATATTAACTGGTAGATTAATTAGAAATCAACTTCATGGACTAATTAGAAATCAAATTTATATCTCAAGAGCTAAACATGTCATTATTTAAACTTTAATTACTAAATAAAACTCAAATTCAAATACCAATAATTAAAAGTGTCTACTTTAAAATTTTAAAAATTAATAGAAACTAACCTATTTTATTCCATATTTGACATGTTATTAAATGATATATTATTTTATTTTTTAATTTCAAGTCTATTCTTAAATTTCTTGTTATAAAAATGTAAAGGAAAAGTTGTATGACATAGTACTAGAAATTCTCCCCTTATTAGG
The DNA here is from genome assembly GCF_009727055.1 of Benincasa hispida. Taxonomy (NCBI): domain Eukaryota; kingdom Viridiplantae; phylum Streptophyta; class Magnoliopsida; order Cucurbitales; family Cucurbitaceae; genus Benincasa; species Benincasa hispida. The sequence continues at coordinate 12,961,272 of NC_052351.1, read as the reverse complement.
TGGATTAGAAATTCTCCCCTTATTAGGTGGATTAGAAATTCTCCCCTTATTAGGTGGATGAAAACTTTTTGAAGACAATGACGTGGGATTTTCAGACAATAGAATCTGTACTGTTTTTGTTTGTATATATGCTCCTTTATTTGTTTATAATTATTTATTGAAATTAAGTAATGAAAATAATCCCAAACAGAATTAACCTAAATATTTCATAAGTTAGATCGAAAGTTTAAAACGTTAATCTCAAAATCCAAATTTAATCTAAATTTCAAGTATAGTAAGTCTATCGATGATAGATCACGATAAACATCTATCATTCACACTAATAGATATTTATTGTGATCTATTATGGTATATCATGGTCTATCGCAATCATTGATGGATAGTAAAATTGTAATATATTTGTAAATAAGTTGGTTCATTTTCTTTTATTTTAAAACAACCAAAAAACAATTTAAGTGATAAATAAATATTTTAGGCTTTTAAAAAAAATTAATTATTTATATTATATTACATTAATAACTTTTTTGTTGTTTTACTTTTTTATGTTTCGTAAATTTGTTTTGCGATGTAATAAAAATGTTGATATCAAATTTATGAAAATGTACGATGTGAAAAAAAAAATGATGAAATAGAGAGAAGGGAGAGAAATATGTTGAGGCGAGAATAGTGTCACGTGGTTATTGTTTGGTGTCACGCTCCATAAAAATCCTTCACATCGCGTTTTAATGGGCCAAGGCTCCTTTAACAATGCCAAAGAGGAGTCAAGAAAGAGGCACACCAAAGCCCCAAACATCGCACACATGTACACCCAAGTGATCAGGCAAGCTGCCAAGGTCGTAGGACAACACCCAAGCCTCAGGTGCAGGACCACAACCCATGCGAGCGGCCCACCGAGTGCCCATATGTGCCATCGTGCGCGCATGCCCAAATGATACACGTCCCTGTGTGAGGCCAAGAAAGCCAACAAGCGCGCACCCCTACCCCAGATGTATGAGTCCAGACACACGCGAGAAATCACACCCGTGTGGCACCTAGGCGACAAGCCCCACACGCACTTCCCCGTGTGCACCCCATGGAAGCAGGCACCAAGATGTGTGCACATTGCAACACACGCACGCCTTAGACGCACGTAAGTCCCTGCGCACGCGCCCATGGGCGAGACCCTTTGAGACAATGCTGGAAGACGTTTGGCATCAATAGACAACTTCGAAAGCTTCTAGAATGCTTGAGACACGACCAGACTGCTCGCCCATAGCCTAGACAACCCCAAATGGTCTCAGAAGGCACTAGACAGTGCCAGTGCACTCGAGAAAGGCCTGGACACGTCTGGAAGCACCCAGGCAGGCCAACATAGTGCCAAAATGGGTTAGACAACTCCACACAGTCCCGAAAGCCTCTAGAAAGATCTAGAAAGTGCCAGAATGTGCCGGATGATACTAGATGGCTCATAGACATCTTGGAACATCCCAACTCCAGCCCACACATAAATGTTCTAGATTTATCTATAATGGTATAGAAGAACCTAAGAGAGTCTAGAAACTCCATGTATATACTTGGATGCTTGTAGAAAGACTTAGTGTAGCCCAAGAACCTTCCAAGACACATTGAGAAGGCTCTAGATGAGCCATAACCGACCCTCGAGGATGGTTTAAACCCCTTAGGTTGGTGGGGCAAGACTATAAATAGCCCATCACCCATCATTTGTACACAATCAATCAACAATCAACAAACGATTCAAGAGTTGATCATCAACGAAGCTCTCAATCATTCTCTTAAACTCACTCATTTGCCCAACACTTTGTGTACCTAAGCACCTTTAATAGGCAAAAACTCTTCATAAAGGCTTACTTGGTACTTCTTTAATAACAAGACAACCCAAGTACCGCACATTTGATTGTTGCAAATAATAACCACGTGACAATAGGCTCTCCAGCTAAATATTGAGACTGAAGATTATATATATAGATTTAGGTTAAAGTCGACTTATAAAATCCCTAATGCTTTGGAGAGTATTGTGGATAAAAATTTAAGAAATAAATAGTAATCTAAACATATAGTCACTAAAGTAATAAATAAACATAAAAACTTAATAGATAAGTTAGTCTAAAATATACTTAAAATCTATGGATAATTATGTTAAATGACAAAAACTGCAATAAATATTTTTAAATATAGATGTTTATCAATGTCTATCACTGATCGACGGTTAAATTTTAATATATTTATAAATAAATTGATTCATTTTATATGTTTAAAAGCAACCCTAAATCCATTGTTTGGTTAAAGATTTAAAATATTACTTGTGTTAAGACAAATTTCCACTCTTAACCACAATATTAAATTTTTGTCTACATGTCAAAATTTCCATTAATATTTTCATGTTTCCATGAATTTGATATCGACATAAAAAATGAATCGATATTTCCATTATATTATAAAAAATCTACGAAACATAATAATTAAGCAATAAAATTTACTAAGGCAAATATAATATAAATAATTGACATGTAATCTTGATTAAAATCATAAAATATTTATTTATTAATTTAATTTTTTTTAATTTTTTTAAGAAAAATCCATTGAGATCGAAATTTTATTGATATTTCTATTGAAATTTATGTAAAACTAAGACCTCAATATTTTCATCGACATCTATATTTTAAAAAGTAATTGCAATGAATAGTATTTTTAGAGATAACAACCAAATGTATAACAATATTTTTAAAAAATTGCAGATATAGGTCTATCATTCTTATCAATAATATGGTTTATCACCGATAAACTATTTAAATTTTATCATATTTATAATTTTTTATATTATACTATATCTATTAGTAATTTAAATTTAATAGTTATATTTGTATCGTTCGTATTTTAAACCATGAATATAACTCATCCATAACTCGACTGACGTGACCAAATGTCAATTATTATTTATTTATGTTTTTTTCAAACGTCAATCTTTTTGAAGAAAAGGAAAAGATAAAATAGTGAATAACGAACTGCATAATTTTCTCGGCTGTGGGTTGGTTGTGCCGACGTGGGCACACAGCAGCCTCTACATTTTTGGGATTGCACTCAAGTCCGAGTAAAAGAGTCATTTTTTATCATTAATTTTTTTACATGAATTAATGGGAATCAACGAGTCCAAAGCAACTCCCGTTTTAATGGGTAATAAAGAGAAGAGAAGAAAATTCCCAGAAATTTAAGCACAAAACGACGAACTGAATCGAAGTAATGCAAAATGGTGCAGTGTGTTGCCTCCTAAATCTTCAACCAAAATCATACAGTTGATTGCTGAGGCTTAATGATCAGATCCCTTTTCTTTTCTTCCACTTTTGTGCGAACCACTTTCACCTCTTTCACTCCTCGTTTCACACCCATCCCTGTTCTTCGTTGCCCAGGTTCTGATTTTCACATTTCTGTCTCATCCCCCCAATTTAGTGATGTTTATGCACCTCAAAATTTGAGATACTTTACTAATGCTTCATGGGTTCTTCTGGTTTTCTGAATTTGGAATTTACTTGATATTTGATTCTTCACTGTGAACTTGCTTCAGGGTCGATTGGAAATATTAATGCGATTTTGATTTTTGCTTGTTATGTTGCACCTGAAAATTTGAGATACTTTACTTATGCTTCTTGGGTTCCTCTGGTTTTTTGGATTTGGAATCTACTTGATATTTGATTCTTCATTGCTGAACGTGCTCAAGGGTCGATTGGAAATATTAATGCGATCTTGATTTTTGCTTGTTATGTAGAACTCGGGGTTCTGCTACTTTGATTCTTAATGTGCTGTGTTTATGTTACCTCACTAGAACGATGGAATGAGTGTTTGGCTAATTTGTAGTTCATTCTCGCTTTTTTAGTCAATTAAAATGTTTATTTTGTCTTTATTTGTTTATTTTTGGAATACCCATCTCGGAGCTTTAGTTTTGAATGGAGGTCAGTTAACTTGAGATATGACATCGACTCGACCAGCTTCTGTTTTTCACATTTAATTTGATCGATTCTGTTATAAGCTAACAGTAAATGAGAATCCACTGAAGTGTTTCTGTAATTGGAGAGTTTAACATGAAACTAATTGGTTCTTGTGTTATTAGGCATTGGGGTCGGAAATTCAGCTTCATTTTGCAGTAAATCCTTTTCAGTTTCCGCTAAGTCAACATTTTTTATGGAGCAAGCCCCAACTGCTGATGAGGTTCAACAGGTTGAACTACTTGATGCGACCGAGGATAATCATGGAGGCGTTATCGTGGAAATGGATAAACCTATGGACTGTGAGATCTTTGCGCCTATCCTCAGAGCTTCAATTGCACATTGGAAAAAACAGGTGGTCATTCTTCTTTTTCTTATATTGATGAGCTCACTAGTAAACTTTATGTTACCCCTTTTGCTTACACACCTTCAAATACTGTAAGGTCAAGTTTACCCCATTGTCATTTCTTTGTTATGTGGACTATGGTAGGCAAGCTTTTGCTTTTCCCTCAAAATTTAATGCCACTGTTAAAAGCAATTAATTTCTTATTTCTGTTTAGGTTTTTGATACATCTGCCATTTCTTTTGGCCTCATTCTTGAGTCCGTGGTCTCCAGTATCCAGCTTCTTAAATTAAACCTAAAAATTTTCCAAAATACTTCCCAAAATGCTAGTAGATAACTTTTCCACCAGTAGTTACCTCACTAGTTACCAGTATAATTGCATGGAAATGTGATGAATAAATTTTCATTTTGGCTTTAGTGTTGAAAATTTTGCAGGGAAAGAAAGGTGTTTGGATTAAACTGCCTATTGAGCTTGCTCATCTTGTTGAAGCTATTGTTAAGGTGATACTCCAATATAGTTTTTTAGATCATTTTAACAGTAGATTTAGGAACTTGTAATTTCAAGTGCTGCAAGTAATTGTTTTTATTCTCTATAGTTCTTTGACCAGATATTGTTCTTCGTTTAGGAAAGGTTCTGGTACCACCATGCTGAGCCGAAGTATTTGATGCTAGTGTACTGGATACCTGAAGGTGCTCATACTCTTCCTGTAAATGCTACCCATCGAGTTGGCATTGGTGCCTTTGTATTGAACGACAAGAAAGAGGTACATTTCCATGCGCTTTATTACTGCAGTGTACCAAGAAGAGAAGCTTAGTTCATTTCTTCATGAATATCTCTTTATATATACTTCACTCATAATTAGGTGAGTAGTAATTATGTTTGCAACAACAAACTAGAGTTGAGAAAGACTTTCCATGGACGTCTAAAAAAGATGAAATTTTGTGTTTTTTCAAATTACTGAGCAGCAAGTATTCATTTAATGCTGTAAGCCTGTAATAGAGTTACTTTTCAAGGTTGGATGTGCTCCTTAATCTTTTTTTAAAGAAATTATTATGCCTAGGCTTCCACTAATAATTATGTTGATTTATTTGCTCAAATTGGAGGGTACAGCTGAAACAATCAGGCCTGGCAATTCGCATGTAAGTTGAACTTATCTAGTGGTTTAATTACAGTCCTCAATCATACTCAAGTTGTGTTATTGACCTTTGTCAATTAAGGATAAAATGAATCTCTCTATAAATCGGGCTAAATAAAAATCATCCAATATTTTCCCGCAAGGAAACATAGTCGTTTTACAGGCAGTCAATGAAGCGAGAAGTATTTTCCATGGCAGGTAGTCATTGTGGATAGTTGTTAGAAATAAGAGGCTTTGTAGATAGTTTGTAGCCCCGAGAGTATTTTAGTATTTTACTTTACCCTAGGTTTATTTCCTTTTTTTTTGTATTAGGGCTTGCTAGAGCCTATAAATATGGCTTCTCTTGTAACTTTCATTTTATGTTAAAATAATAAAAAGCGACTTCATCGTGGTTTTTTCTCCTTGTTCTAGGGTTTTCCACGTAAATTTAGTGTTTTCTGTTTTCTATCTTTTAACATGGCATCAGAGAGTGGTGACGAAATCCTAGCCGCCATTGGCAAAAACCAACCGGTGCAAGATGAGTCGTCCGCCTACCACAGAGGTAAATCCCTTGCCATGGCAACAAGCCTCTCGCAATCGCCGGGAATCCCTGACTCCTTTCCCTTCCAGCCACAAGCAACCTACCTGCAGCCGTCGGGCCTTCCTCATCATGTGCCGCCTAGTTATGTATTAAGGTTTGATTGGTTTATCTTTGGTAATGGTTCAAAAACAGTTGGCTAATCTTCAAGAAAGTTTTCAGCACAAATCGCTGCTCTTGGGGCAGCCCTAGGTGCTTCCACAAACTTAAATTCCAGTACAGTGAATTCTGACAATCCTTCCGGTCTACTGATGTATCCAAAGAATTCGGTAACCTCTTTCCCTACTTTAACTACTACAAATTATTTGTCTGGATTTATGGAAAATTCTTCAGGGTTAATTGCAAGAGAAAAGTTGAATGGTCAGAATTATTTCTCCTGGTCTCAGTCCATTAAAATGGCTCTTGAGGGGTGTCACAAGTTTTTGGGTATTTAACTGGTGAGATACCAAGACCTAAGCCAAGGGATCCTCAGGAGCGCATTTGGAAAGGAGAAGGCTCCCTACTTCGATCATTGCTGATTAATAGTATGGAACCTCAGATAGGGAAACCGTTGTTGTATGCGGGATATCTGGGATGCAGTTTAGAAATTATATTCTAAGAGGCAGAATGCATCTTGTCTTTATACTCTGCGTAAACAAGCTCACGAGTGCAAATAGGGGATGATGGATGTCACTTCATACTTTAACAAATTATCCCTAATCTGGCAAGAGATGAACCTGTGTCTTGAAATTATCTGGGATTGTCCTTGTGGGGTGTCCAGTATTTCGAGATTGAGGAAGTCAATCGTGATTATGATTTCCTAGGTGGTTTGAACTCCAAGTTCGATATAGTGCGAGGCCGTATACTGGGATAGAGGCCTATACCTTCTCTTATGGAAGTGTGTTCTAAGGTTCGTCTAAAGGAAGACAGAGTCAGTGTTATGAGCATCATGACTGTATCTGCTGTTGATCCTGCTGCTTTCAGTGCGAAATTATCTGGTTCTGATAGTGATAAGCAAAATGGAAAACAGACCCCAGAGTGTGAACATTGCAAGAAACCCTAGCATACGAAAGATCAGTGTTGGAAGTTACATGGTAGACCACTGATTGGCAGAAGACGTCCTCTAAATGACAAGCCAATCTTGGTCGGGCTCTTATGAGTGAATTTGTGAGTGTCTCCCAGTCACAACCTCAGATGAATTGCCAAAGTGACCCTAGTGTCTCTTCTCTTAGGGCCGTTGCTCAATCAGGTACCTCTTAATCCTTAAGTCTCCTCAGCATAATGGTAAGAAACCATGGATACTTGATTCAGGAGCTGTATATCATTTGACTGGATCGTCTGATAATTTTCTATCATATCTTTCGAGTGCTAGTAATGAAAAGATTCGGATTGCAAATGGGTCCTTTGCTCCTACTGCGGACAAGGGTCATATTTCTCTTTTTTATGATTTAACTTTACAGAATGTGCTGCATGTACCCAAAATATCTTACAATTTATTATCTATTAGTAAGATAACTAGAGATCTGAATTGTCAAGTTTCCTTCTCACTAGATAATGTTTTCTTTCAGGACTTGAGCTCGGGGAAGACGATTGACATTGTCTGGCACAATGGAGGACTCTATTTCCTTGATAATGATGCTTCCTCTAAGAACTGTTATAGGACTAGTGTGTTGTCTTCTTATTTTTCAACTTCAGAAAAAGATTATATATTGTGGCATTTTCGCCTCGGTCATCCAAATTTTCAATATATGAAATATTTATTTCCTCATTTATTCAATAAAGTTGATGTCTCTTCTTTATCTTGTGATATGTGCATTCGTGCAAAACAGCATAAGGTCACTTTTCTATCTTAACCTTACAAACCTTCTCAGCCTTTCATCCTTATTCATAGTGATATTTGGGGTTCTTCGAGTATTACCACCTCTTTAGGGAAACGTTGGTTTGTGACCTTTATTGATGATCATACTCGTCTTACATGGGTTTTTCTCCTCACTGATAAATCTGAGGTTTCATTGATATTTCAACAATTTTACACTACTGTTGAGACTCGGTTCAACACCAAAATACTATTCTTCGTAGTGATAATGGTCTTGAGTTCCTTAATCATACCTTTCTTGATTTTCTGTCCTCTAAAGGCATTGTCCACCAAATCTCGTGTGCCTATACCCCTTAATAGAATGGGGTGGCTAAAAGGAAAAATCATCGTCTCCTCGAGGTTGCACGGTCTCTCATGCTGTCTACTTCACTTCCATTTTATTTATGGAGGGATGCAGTTTTGACTAGAGCTCATCTTATTAATTGAATGTCTTCCCCTAGCCTCCAACTCCAAACTCCTCTTGAATGCCTCAAGAAGTCATACCCTACCACGGGGCTTATTCCTGATGCCCTTTCCGGGTTTTTTGGTGCACTGCCTTTGTCCATAGTCATGGCCCTAACCAAACTAAGTTTACCCATTATGCTCAGAAATGCATCTTCTTTGGGTATCTCCTTCACCGGCGAGGTTATAAATGCTTCCACACTTCTTCCCGAAAATACTTCATCTCTATGGATATAACGTTTCTTGAGAATAATCCTTTCTTCCACGTTAGTCATCTTCAGAGGGAGAGTACTAGTGAAGAGACTAACTAGTCCACATCTTCAGTCCCATCTTTTCTCGAACTCCTTCCTGAACCCATCCTGAGTGCCCATGACACCGTTCTACCCACTAAATAAGTTCCTTGGATAACTTACTACAAGAAGAATCTCAGAAAGGAAATGGTGTCCCCTATTGCTCCGCCGTATCCGGTCCATGAATCTGAACCAACATAAGCTTGAGGTACTATTTGGCCCTAATAATATTAACTTGTGTGTCGAGGATGATATTTTTATTTGGTTGAGAATGACAGGATTGACATGTTAGTTCCAGAGAATAATAGGGTTACTAGCAGTGATGAGACTTCGACATAAACATAAGAGGGTGAGACTCTTCCTTAGGCTGAAAAATGTAATCAAAATCCCATTACAGATGAAGATTCAGACAAACCAAGGGATTATAATATCTTTCTTGACATGCTCATTACATTGAGAAAGGGCACCAAGTTCTTAACCAAGTACCCCATATATAGCTTTCTGTCTTCTGAGTTCAAGGCGTTCACTGCCAGTCTTGATACAACAACAATACCGAAAAATATACATATTGTTGAAATTATAGTTTAGCCCTAAGGACGTTTTGGTCCTTTTATGTGGTGTCTACAGTCTAGGGTTTCTTACTGTTTGATTATTTATACTTGTCCATGTAATGTGTACTGTGTATCTGAATTAAATAAAAAACTCTTATCGTGGTTTTTTCTCCCTGGTCTAGGGTTTTCCACATAACTCTGGTGTTTTTCTTTTCTACCTTAACTTTTCAAGATGGTATCAGAGCATGGTGATGAGAATGTCGCTGGAATAGAAGAGATTCAGTCATCGACTCTAGCCGGGGATGGAATTCCAGGGGAAATTTCTCACAGTGCTGAAATTAGGGCTGTCGTCGACCAATATCTACGGTCATTACTTGGACCGATTCAAATCCAACACACGGGACAGCAGCTTCTCGTCGATCCATCCGAACTTGCCCGACCTCTCGATCTACCAGAACCTACCAAACCAGATGATCCACCTGAACCAACCAGTCCAGCCAAACCAACCGGTCCAACCAANTGTCGTCGACCAATATCTACGGTCATTACTTGGACCGATTCAAATCCAACACACGAGACAACAGCTTCTCGTCGATCTAGCAGTTACTGCCATCGAGGACCTCCGTCGCTACCGTTGACGACTTCAACCAGACACGAACGCCTGCTGTCGACGACTCCATCGTTCCAACCGCCAATCGTTACCGATCGTAGCCCAAACACAATCGATGGAGTTTTTCCAGGTCAGTTGTCCTCTCACCTTTCATCTTTTTCCCTTTTGTCTTCTCTGCCCAGCTCCTCGACCTTCCATCCCTCGATAAATCTGAACCAGACCTCAACCTACCTTGATCTACCCAGCCTTCCGAACTTGCCCGACCTCTCGATCTACCAGAACCTACCAAACCAGATGATCCACCTGAACCAACCAGTCCAGCCAAACCAACCGGTCCAACCAAACCCGGTCCAGCCCAACCCATTACAGCAAGCTTTTTTCTCCTACCTTTTACCCTCTGGTCAGCCAGCTCCTACAACGATTTTTAATGGGACCGTTAGCGTTCAACCTACAACGGAAGAAACCATATCATCAGGGGTCTATGGGCAGAAACAACCTACAACGATTTTTAATGGGACCGTTAGCGTTCAACAGCAATTGGCAAATTTGCAGCAGCAGATTCTTGCGCTTGGGGTAGCCGTTAGATCTACGACCAATCCGTCAACTGATTTTCTACCAGATACATACCCGAGAGTTCCGTTATGTTCAAAAACTCCAGTAAATGCTTACCCTACTTTACCTTTCGCAAACATTACATCTGGTTCTGTGGACAATTCTGCAGGAATTTCTATCGGCGAAAAACTTAATGGCCAGAACTATTTTTCTTGATCATAATCTGTGAGGATGGTTCTCGAGGAATGGCATAAGTTCGGGTATCTAACTAAGGAGATATCCAGACCAAACCCTGGGGATCCTCAGGAACGTATATGGAAGGGGGGAGGATTCTCTCCCTCGCTCAATTTTAATAAACAATATGGAACCCCAGATCGGGAAGCCTCTTCTTTACTCAGCTTCGGCTCGGGATATTTGGGAAGCTGTCCAGAAACTTTATTCGAAGAGGCAGAATGCTTCACGCCTTTATACATTGAGAAAATAGGTGCATGAGTGCAAGTAGGGGACTGTCGATGTAACATCCTATTTCAATAAATTATCACTATTGTGGCAAGAAATGGATCCGTGTCGGGAAATAGTTTGGAATTGCCCAGTTGACGGGGTTCAGTATTCGAAGATTGAGGAGGCTGACCACGTATATGATTTTCTGGCTAGCTTAAACTCGAAATTTGATGGTGTTTAGAGCCGAATTTTGGGACAAAGACCAGTGTCGTCCCTAATAGAAGTTTGCTCAGAGGTCAGATTGGAAGAAGATCGAACTAGCGCTATGAATGGTACAACGACTAATGCCTTAGACTCTGCTGCGTTTGGAGTCAAGTCATCTGGATTAGAGAATGACAAACGGAGTGGAAAGACCCCTCCAATTTGTGAACATTGTAAGAAACCGTGGCATACGAAAGATCAATGCTGGAAATTACATGGTTGACCTCCAAATGGCAAGCGGCGTCCTTCGAACGATAAATCTAAGTCCAGTCGAGCCTTCGTTAGTGAAACAGTTGATGGTGCTCCTCCAGGAACTAATCAAGTGGATCCAGGTACAGTTAGAACTGGCAATATTGTCCAATCAGGTACTCCCCATTCCTTTAGTTTCTTTGCTGAGGGAGATGAATCCTGGATCCTTGATTCCGGAGCAACGAACCATCTAACTAGATCATCTGGTCAATTCCTCTCCTATTATCCAAGTGCTGGAAATGAGAGAATAAGAATTGCAAATGGGTATTTGCCCCTGTTGCTGGAAAGGGCCATTTATCTCCAATTCAAGGACTGATTTTATAGAATGTCTTACATGTGCCAAAGATATCTTATAATTTGCTATTAATCAGTAAGTTAACTAGAGATTTGAACTGCAAAGTTGTGTTCTCAACAGATAATGTTTCGTTTCAGGACCTGAGCTTCGGGAAGATGATTGGCACTGCCCGGCACGATAGGGGGCTCTATTTCCTCTTCGAGGATGCTTCTTCTAGGAGTTTATCTAGCACTTGTTTACTGTCTTCTCTTACTTTTTTTGAAATTGATTTCTTATTATGCCATTTTTGTCTTGGACATCCAAACTTTCATTATATGAAATATCTATTTCCCCATTTATTTCGAAATGTAAATGTGTTGTCTTTGCCGTGTGATGTTTGTATTCGTGCAAAACAGCCTAGGGCGTCTTTTACCTCACAACCCTAGAAACCTTCCCGGCCCTTCCACCTGATACATAGTGATGTTGGGGGTCCGTCGAATGTCACAACGGTGTTAGGTAAACGATGGTTTGTCACCTTCATAGATGATCACACCTGTCTTACATGGGTGTTCCTTCTTACAGACAAGTCTGAAGTGACGACGGTCTTTCAACAGTTTTACACCATCGTCGAAACCCAGTTCAATACCAAAATCGCCATTCTTCGAAGTGACAATGGGTGTGAATTTGTTAATTAGTCCCTTCGTGAGTTTTTAGACTCTAAAGGTATCGTTCACCAAAATTCTTGTGCCTATACTCCTCAGCAGAATGGGGTGGCTGAACGAAAAAATCGCCACCTCATTGAAGTAGCCCGATCTCTCAGGATACTTGCATCCTTACCCTCATATCTCTGGGGAGATGTTGTACTTACTGCATCTCATCTCATCAATCGGATGCCCTCCCGTGTGCTCAAATTCCAAACCCCCTTAGAGCATTTTAAAGAATCTGTCTCGTCCACCCGCCTTTTCCCAGATGTTCCTCTTCGGGTGTTTGGGTGCACCGTTTTCGTTCATAATCACGGTCCTCACCAAAGTAAATTTGCTCCTAGGGCCCAAAAATGTGTCTTTGTTGGGTATCCGCTCCATCAACGGGGCTACAAGTGCTTTCAGCCTTCTTCTCGAAAGTACTTTATCACCATGGATGTCATATTTCTAGAAGACAAACCCTTCTTTCCCGTTAGTCCTCTTCAGGGGGAGACTTCGAGTGAAGAGGCTAACACTTCCACCTACTCTGTTCCGTTAGACCTATTTCCTGAACCTATCCCTGAAACAAATGAGCTTGTCCTCCCTACAAAACAAGTGCCTTGGATAACCTACTATAGGAAGCATCTCCAAAAGGAAATAGTTCCCGAAATTGTTCCTCCTGTTGCTCCGTCGGAAGGTGTTCAAGAGTCAGAACTAGAACCGGCTGAGGCTAGTCACAATGACAATGAGTATGTTGAAGGTGATATAGTGAACTCTGGCGAAGTCAGGGATGATGGTAGTAATGAAGCGCCAAGTGATGCTCAGGGGACTGAAAATGAACAACAGTTGGGTACAGATGAACAGGCAGATAAGATTAGTGAGATTGATGCTACCTTGGATTTGCCGATAGCTCTGCGAAAAGGTACAAGGTCGTGCACCAAACACTCTATGAAAAGCTTCTTGTCTTACAGTAACCTGTCTACGAGATTTAGAGCTTTCACCACTAGCCTTGACACTGTGATGATTCCAGGCAATGTGCACAAGGCTCTGGAAATTCCTGAATGGCGAGCTGCAATTATGGAGGAAATGTGGGCTCTTGAGACTAACAAACCGTGGAATCTGGTTAGTCTTCCGAGAGGTCACAAAATAATAGGGTGTAAGTGGGTTTTTACTGTCAAATACAAGTCAGATGGAACTCTCGACAGATATAAGGCTAGATTGGTTGCAAAAAGATTCACTCAGACGTATGAAGTGGATTACTCAGAAACTTTCTCACCTGTGGCAAAACTTAACACTATTCATGTTCTTCTCTTTGTGGCTGTTAATCAAGACTGGCCTCTACATTAGTTGGATGTGAAAAATGCTTTTTTGAATGGTGAGCTAGAAGAAAAGGTATATATGAACCCACCTCCATGTTTTGAAGCACAGTTCGACAATCAGGTTTGTAAATTAAAAAAATCCTTGTATGGCCTGAAGCAATCCCCTAAAGTTGGTTCGATCGGTTCACCACCTTTGTTAAATCTCAAGGGTTTGTTCAAGGACATTCAGATCACACCTTGTTCACTAAGAAGTCAGCACTAGGGAAAATAGTTGTCTTGATTGTCTATGTTGACGATATTATACTGTCAGGGGATGATTTAACAGAGATTGACAGGTTGAAACGACGAATGGCAGATGAGTTTGAGATCAAAGATCTCGGTGACTTGAGATATTTCCTAGGAATGGAGGTAGCAAGATCAAAGGAAGGGATCTCAATGTCTCAGAGGAAATACACTCGAGATTTGTTGAGAGAGACTGGAATGACAGGGTGTAAACCTGCAGATACACCGGTAGAAGCCAACTACAATCTGATCGAGTCAGTAAATGATGTTCCTGTGAACAAAGAGAGATATCAACGGCTTGTAGGGAAACTGATATATCTTTTGCATACCAGACCTAATATATCATATGCAGTGAGCTTGGTCAGTCAGTTTATGCAGGCTTCGTATGAAAGACACATGGAGGCGGTTACACGAATTTTGAGGTATCTAAAGTCTTCTCCTGGAAAGGGCTTGGTTTTCAGAAAGCGTGATAAAAGGTGCATCGAGGCCTACACAGATTTGGACTAGGCTGGTTCTGTTACAGATAGGAAGTCCACCTCAGAATACTGTACTTTTGTGGGGAAATTTAGTTACCTGGAGAAGTAAGAAGCAAGGTGTCGTGGCTAGAAGCAGTGTCGAAGCCGAATACAGGGCTATGAGCTTGGGTATATGTGAAGAGATTTGGTTGAAGAAGGTTCTGGTAGATCTACATCAAGAAAGTCATGACTTGATGAGACTTTACTGCGATAACAAGGTTGTTGTTAATATTACAAATAATCCGGTTCAACATGACAGAATCAAATACGTTGAGATTGGCTGACACTTCATCAAAGAAAAACTGGATAACGGTAGCATTTGCATTCCTTATGTTCCGTCCAGTCAACAAGTTGTGGATGTTCTCACCAAAGGGTTACCCTAGACAGACTTTTGACACCTGTGTTAGCAAGTTGGGTCTCATTGACATCTACGCCCCAACTTGAGGGGGAGTGTTGAAATTGTAATTTAGCCCTAAGGGCGTTTTGGTCCTTTTATGTGGTGTCTACAGTTTAGGGTTTCTTACTGTTTGGTTATATATACCTGTCCCTGTAATGTGTATTGTGTATCTGAATTAAATAAAAAACTCTTATCGTGGTTTTTTCTCCTTGGTCTAGGGTTTTCCACGTAATTCTGGTGTTTTTCTTTTCTACCCTAACTTTTCAAGACATATGACTTTGGAAATTCCTGAGTGGAAGACTGTCATCATGGAAGAAATGAGAGCTTCTGAAAAGAATGATATGTGGGACCTTGTAGCTCTTCTTAAAGGGCATAAAACAGTTGGGTGCAAGTGGGTGTTCACTCTAAAGTATAAATCAGGTGGAACTCTATACAGGTACAAGGTTAGACTTGTAGCAAAAGGGTTTACTCAAACTTATGGAATAGATTATTTTGAGACTTTCTCTTCTGTAGTAAAGTTAAACACGGTCTGAGTCCTTTTTGTTGTAGTTAATAAAGACTGGCCTCTCCATCAACTTGATGTAAAAAATGCATTTTTAAATGGTGAATTAGAAGAAAAGGTTTATATGAGCCCTCCCCCAAGTTTTAAAGCTCAATTTGATCATCGGATTTGTAAACTCAGGAGTCTTTGTATGGTTTGAAACTGTCCCTGAGAGCGTGGTTCGACATGTTTATTACCTTTGTAAAGTCACTCTGATCACACTTTGTTTACAAAAAGGTCAGTATCTGGGAAAATTGTTGTTCTGTGTATGTAGATGATATTGTCCTATCAGGAAATGATATTACTGAGATCACCAGGCTAAAAAAGAAAATGGCTGACGAGTTTGAGATCAAAGATCTAGGGAATCTAAAGTATTTCCTTGGAATGGAGGTGGTAAAATCAAAGGAAGGGATCTCTATCTCACAACGGAAATTCACTCTTGACCTATCAAAAGAAATAGGTATGACTGGATGTAGACCTGCTAACACTCCTATTGAATTCAATGTGAAATTGGGAGATTCTGTTGACAAAGTTCCTGTTGATAAATAGAGGTATCAACGTCTAGTGGGAAAGTTGATTTACTTATCTCTCACTAGACCAGATATTTCCTATGTTGTCAGTATTGTTAGTCAGTTTATGCAGGCACCCTATGAAGAACATATGGAACCTGTGAATCGGATTCTGAGATATTTGAAAAGCTCTTCGGGTAAAGGTCTAATGTTCAGGAAAACTGACAGGAAATGCATTGAGGCTTATACCGACTCTGATTGGGCAGGATTAGTTATTGATAGAAAGTTTACCTCTAGATACTGTACTTTTGTGTGAGGTAACCTAATTACTTGGAGAAGTAAGAAGCAAAGTGTGTTGCTAGAAGCCGTGCTGAAGCTGAATACAGAACTATGAGTTTGGGAATCTGTGAAGAAATCTGGTTGAAGAAAGTTCTGCATGATCTTCACCAAGACAGGGTTTTACCTATAAAGCTCTATTTTAATAATAAAGCGGCTATAAGCATAGCCAATAATCTTGTACAACATGATAGAATGAAACATGTAGAGATTGATAGACACTTTATAAAAAAGAAACTAGACAATGGCAGTATTTGTATTCCATATATTCCATCTAGTCAACAAGTCGTTGATATTCTCACCAAAGGGTTACAAGCAAAGTTTTGACTCATGCATTAGCAAGTTGGGTTTGATTGACATCTATACCCCAACTTGAGGGGGAGTGTTAGAAATAAGGGGCTTTGTTGATAGTTTATAGCCCCGAGGGTATTTTAGTATTTTATTTTACCCTAGATTTATTTCCTTTTTTGTATTAGGGCTTGCTAGAGCCTATAAATATGACTTCTCTTGTAATTTTCATTTTATGTTAAAATAATAAAAAGAGACTCTCTATTGTGGTTTTTTCTCCCTGTCGTAGGATTTTCCACGTAAACTTAGTGTTCTCTATTTTCTATCTTTTAACAATAGTTTTATGGAATTTAAGTTGTAATTCCATAAATTGGCCAGTCTTTAACATGTATGACAGAGGGACATCAATTTTTGTTATTTAATGTTCTGCATCTGCATCATAAATCTGGCGGTACTTGTTTGAAAAATTATTGTATTAGCTTTTACTGTTGTCTATTTTTAGTATCTAAAATTTTATCATTTGTTCAAATGCATTCATGAGCATTTAAACAAATGTTCCACGTCCGAATATGTGCTATAATTTGGTGAAAATTTTAGGTACTCGTGGTTCAGGAAAAGAGTGGAATGTTCCGAGGGACTGGTGTATGGAAGTTTCCCACAGGAGTTGTGGATGAGGTAAATAGTTTCGGTTACGCACTGATTCCATATCTGCATATAAGTATATTTATAATCTTGCAATTACTTGGCTTGCTAATATCAAGGGGGAAGATATATGCAAAGCTGCAGAGAGAGAAGTCAGAGAAGAGACTGGTGTAAGTTAAATAAGTTACATGATCAAATAAGCTTATATTATCTGGTCATCAGTTGTTTATCATGTTAGTCCCAATAAGAAGTTATCCTAAAGTTTCCAGGTTTATGCTTCTACAGATCGATACAGAATTTGTGGAAGTTTTAGCATTCAGGTATGAAGTTACACTTTTCAATAACAGTTTGAATGGTCGATAGAATTTGGCTAGCATTTATAGCCATAAATTCTTCTTTTAACCTCTTAAGATTGCATGTTTAGTGTCCGCAAAGACAGAGGATGTTGTTCAATTCTTTTCTTTTTCTCACTAAAGTTTATTGCTCTTTTTATTATTTTGTATCCCATTCAAATTTTTGCAGACAGACTCACCAAGCATTCTTTGGGAAATCAGATTTGTTCTTCGTTTGCATGTTGAAACCACTAACCTCTGAAATAAGCAAGCAAGAACTGGAGATAGAGGATGCACAGGTACGTCCGGGTTTACTGCGCAATACTAACAACATGAAAACGAAATACTTTACAGCAACATGTCATGTAACAGATCAAATCAGATCTTAGTAATCATAAACTTGAAACTTGGTGCATATATCATGGTACAAAATGTTAAATCAATTGCCTCGTAAACTTTCAGACCTGTATGAATGTTCTGATATTTGTGGTGAAATAACCATCTTTTCTAGTTGAATTTTGGTTAGTTCAATTGCAATACTGATTAATCCTTACAATTGCATCTGATGAAAAAGACTTCCCAAGTAAGATTTACACCAATAGCTGCCACTTGTGTAACTGTTGTAACCATTATCGTTGCAGTGGATGAAACTCGAGGACTACACCGCTCAACCATTGATCCAAAAACACGAAGTATTGAAGTACATCAACAACATTTGTGTCACAAAGATTGAGAAGCAGTATTCTGGATTTTCTCCTGTGCTCACTTCCACAGCGTTTTCGAGTAAAAGAAACTTTTTGTACCTAAATGAATACGACCTGAACAGGCGGTGAGGCCTCATAATCAGTCCTTAATAGATACTATGTTTCTTGATCTGCTCATAATGTACACATTTGCCAAGCAGCATGAATCTTGTTTCTTTGCTTCATTTTTTAGGCCTTTGAACCATACCCTTGTTTCAGATATTTAAAACAGGGAAGATTTTGTGCTTCCCTATGGACTGTTGATGGAAATAAGAGGACAACAATGAATCTGATGGTTTTAATGTCTGACCTCCTTATGGCTAGAAATAGAATCAATTTCATTCAACATTCTCCTCCCATTCTATTTTGTCCCTCACTCTCTCATGCTGTGTATATTTCAAATAAATTATGGTATCACTTGAAATAGAATAATTTGAAATACTAATGGATTTTGCAAATTTATAATTTGACAATTGCATTTTAACATTTTATTATTAAATCAACGTGAGCTCAATTGACATGAACATGTAATATAAATTTCAAAGTTTGTGATGCGGTCTTTTCAACCCATATCCGTAAATTTTTTTATTTTTATTTTTTTTCCCAAAAGAAAGAAAGTCTCAACCTTTCACATTTCAAACCATCATAATAATGTATAACAACTTTGAAGATTCTAAATGAGAAACAGAGGGGTAAATTCCCATAAACCAAGAGAAAAAGAAGGTAGTATGGAGGAAAAAGAAAAAGCAAAGAGAAATAAGGGTTTTTGTGTGGGGATGAAACAAAGTTGTCATTTTCACTGCAAAACAGTTTGGCTCTATTGTGGAAAGATGTGATTTTTGATGAGTAAAATGAAAGAAAGCAAAGTGGGGAAATTAGCCCACAAGGAGGTTAGAACGTGGCATCCACGATTGGGGGGAAAAAGAAACTAAGAAAGCATCAAAGGGAAGAAGAAGGCTGTAAATTAGCAAAAATAAATGGATGGAGGCGATGAGTGGGGATCCGGAGCAAGGACTTTGTCAACCATGACGTGACGATGATTCTTGTTATCCTTTAAACCCCATCATCTTTGGGCCACCATTCCATCTTCCTAACTCATCGGACAAAACAAGATTAATCTTTCCGCTTCGTTTTTCCAAATCCCCTTCTTCTTCTTCTTCTTCTTCACTCTGTTTACAGTTTTCCATCTTCTCTTTCTTTGGGTTTTCAATTTTATCCCCTTTTGATTCCCTTGCAATTTCTTCAGGATGAACTATGAAGCTTAGCCTTACGAGGGTTTCTCTTTGATGTGGTCCCTAATCACTTGATTTTTCTTTTTGCTGTGGAGAATCGTTTTCCCCCCACCCTTTTTCTTTCTTTTTCGCCCCCCACAGAGGATTCCACGAGTTGGGTTTTTTATATTTTTATTTACTTTACATTTATTCTTGTTCGTATTAATGGGGAATGTGAACGGGAGAGAAGATGAGGATGGTAACCCATCTGGGGCTGAAGAAGAAGATGAAGAAGTCGGTGGCCNTGCGCCGCCCGATGCCCATCTTGGCTACCATGCCGGCGATCCGCCTGGAGAGTTGATGGGTCATTCTCCTCCTCATAGCCCTCGCGCCATTCCATCTCCATTGATGTTTACTCCCCAAGTGAGTTAGTTCCCTGAACTTTGCCTTTCAATGAAAATTGATATGGGGTGGGAATGTTTGGTGTTGTATGTAATTGGAAATGCCTTTTGTTTCCTTTTTCGATAAGCTTCTGCTAGGAATCTTGGTCTTTTCGCGTCCTTACTTTACCTGCACAGTATATGTTTGATACAAGTCCAACATGAATAGATGGACGATTTTGGTGAATCTACAGGGCTTACACTACAATTCTCTGTGCAAATTCGATCGACTGCCTCTATCTTTAGTTTTCCCATTGCAGTATTGTGTTGTATAAGCTTTCTGGAATCTTTGTACAGAAGGCATCTTGATTTAAGGATCCATTTTACCATGGAGATGGAATTTGTCTACTTGTACTTGTAGGAAAGTGTAAAAACCACTGTCATCCTCTCAACCTGGGATGGAGAGAGGTGATTGACTGGGAATAAAATGATAGAAAATCGTTGGTTAAATTATACAAAATGAGCTTGAACTTTGGTGTAGGTTTCAACCATGCCTCTAAATTTTGAAAAGCTTTAGTTTACCGAAATTATTTCAAAAGCACCACCCATGGATAGATTCTTACCCTACCCCCCCCTCTCCCTCCTCTTGTGTGTTTTTGTTAGAAGGAATGACATTAATTGACAGACCAACTAATTATAAAAATTGGAAAGCGTACATAGCATCATTTACCAATTAATTTTAATTATATAGATGATTAAGATGTTGTGGCCATCTATTACAACTCAAAAGATGTTGACATGAATGATATTGCAAATGATGTTGTGTGCATTTCAGTTTTTGCATATCAACTGTTTAGCAAATTTTTATTTTTCGTTTTATTCAAAGAAATTTCTTAATATTTTTCTGGACTGATTTCAAAGTCAAGGGTTAGAATGAAAACTTCAGAGTCTAAGGGCGTAATTAAAACTTACATCAAAGTATAAGGATATTTTGTATAATTTAACCCAAGTTAGTTTTCTTATAACTCAACTAACTTGCCAATTCACTTTGAATGCCTAGTAAGTTACCCATTTTGGACTCTGGAAAACAGTCAAGAGATGCTGTTGAACTATAACCACAATGTTCCTCTTTAGTTTTCATCAATAGTATTACTCTAGATTGTGGTGAGAATTATTCTGTGAGCTGTCAACTGGTTTCTTTTCTTCATTGTCTGCACCTTCCATCTTTGCAAGCCATAATTTTGAGTTCCTCTATCTGTCTTACAGGTACCGGTCGTTCCACTGCCAAGACCTGATGAAGTGCACAGCTCAAGCCAGTCTTGGATGCATAACAGTTCATGGTTCGATGATGTCAGTAGTGAACAAGGAATCCCAACGATGATTACGTGGAGCCATGGAGGCAAGGAAGTAGCTGTTGAGGGATCTTGGGATAATTGGAAAATGAAGTTTGTTGCTCTGTTCTCTCACTTTATAGTTAGTTTCTTACTCGATTGACTGCCATCTGATATTCGATGTCTTCTTCCTGATCAGAATACCCTTGCAGAGATCCGGGAAGGACTTCACGATTATGAAGGTATTGCCTTCTGGTGTTTACCAGTATAGGTTTATTGCTGATGGACAATGGAGATATGCTCCTGACTTGCCTTGGGCCCAAGATGATGCAGGCAATGCTTACAATATCTTGGACTTGCAGGTAAAGATTGCTTTCTTGCTTATCGCTGCTTATGAATGGAAGTAGGAGAACCTATTGCCATCACTGATTTTACTGTTGGGATTGAAATGGAAGATTCTCAATGAAACTCGGTTTGGTGAGATGCATAAAAATTGATGATTTTGATTATTTTTTGTTAAAATTACCAAGTATGGAGCTTTCTAATCTGGAACTCAGGATTGATAATCAGCTTGCTCTCATTTGAGACTACCTTGGTTATGATGCTGTTGTTTTCTAGAATCCAAACTATTTAGTTTCAAGAGAACTTAGCATTTTGTCGATTCCTAACAGAAAAAATAGCTGAGCATCTGTTTTTCCTATCATGGATGACTCACTCATTTTAGTCAAGAAGCTTAATAATCAACTGATGTGAAACATGATTGCAAAAATATTCAGTGCTGTTTGGGGTGCTAGTTGAGTTATGAAGTTTGGAGTTAATATGTTGGAATTAAAAAGTCTATGTTTGGGGTGTAGAGTTGTAAGATAGAGTTTTTCGATAAATGTGCAAACTTCGTTAGTAACACTATTGAAGTTGAGTTATTTAACACCAACTTATGATGTTGGAGGGCCAAAAACTCCTTCGTATTTTTCCATAGCTATAGTTTCAATATTTTAATGGGATCAAACCTTCCATTTATGCCTTATCAGACGCATCCTTGCAACATTTGATATCTTTCTATCCTTTGATGTTTTACTTGAATAGTCATTTTATCTGATTGTTATGAGTTGAGAATTGCATTTATTTGGTCTTTAATAGAAATTAAAATGAGGATTCTGCTTAATCCATATTCAAAAATGGATGTGTGGAGACCTGTCATTCTGGTGTTGTATTTGGAATAGAAGCTTATAGAACTTATTTTCTAATTGATAAATGTTGCAGGACTATGTCCCAGAAGACATCGAAAGCATTTCCAGCTTTGAACCTCCTCAGTCCCCAGAGTCAAGTTACAACAGTTTGCAGCTTGGAGCTGATGATTATTCAAAGGAACCCCCATTGGCTCCTCCACACTTGAAAACCACACTGCTCGACATGCCTTGCCCACACAATGAGATTTTACCTCCTTTATCAAGACCTCAGCATGTAGTGCTGAATCATCTTTACATGCAGAAGGAAAGGGGTGGCCCCTCCGTCGTTGCACTCGGAATGACTCACCGGTTCCTTGCAAAGTACGTAACCGTCGTGCTTTATAAATCCTTGCAGAGATAGCGTTAGAATAGGCATCCTGTGTAATGAAATATTCCAAAGCCATTTTTCCTTTAGCTTTATATGGTGTTGACGCCATTTCATTTTAACACTTCTGAATCAACCAAGAAGTCTGAATGGATCGTTCTTCAAGATTGTACCTTACATAATGCCATCTCTTTTTTATCTTACATGCATCTTAACCCTTTAGCAAACTTTTTCCCCCTCACTGTAGCAGGATTATCTCACCCCTCTCCTCCCTCTCTCATGAGATAGCAAGTTTTTTATTTCCTAAGGTTTACTTTGGTCCATGTATTTTTTGTTTTGGTCATTTAGGTTCTTATACTTTCAAAAACTATAAAAAAAAAAAAATCATTTTGTTCCCTTCATTTTCATTTGCAAGGGGTCAAAATGGTCATTTTATGATAGTTCAAAGACCAAAATGTACCATAGTTGTAAGTATTGGAATGAAAATGAACATTTGAAAGTATTTAAAGACCAAAATGAATCAAATTTAGAAGTACAGGAACCGAAATAGTATTTAAACATTTTTCTAATGAATCAGATTTGTTGGGATGCGAATAACAGTCTTAAAACCATGAGATCTCATCCTGAACATTGTCCAAGTATAGAGAGACTGTTGTTGTAGTAGAGTGAATGAAGCTGAAAATATGAAGTCATGGGAAAGATTAATACTAACCATTAACCTTTGCATGCATTACACAATTACAAAGTATCTCAGAAGGTTCAAAACGACGGGCAAATTGAGCCAACTACACAATGGAATTGCAGTCTACATTATTGAACAAGCATTTGGATTCTCATCGCTGAAAAGCCTTTCAGGGACATATGCATACTCGGTGTAATATTTGGTTGATGGCCAATACTCAAACCTTTTGATATCAAACTTCTTATCATCTTCTTCCTTTTCTTCTTCTCGTGTCTCTTTCTTCTCCTCTGCTTTCTCTTCAGCTGCTGGTTTTTCCTCTTCCTTCTTCTCCTCTTCCTTCTTTTCTTCCTCCTTCACTACTATGGAAGCTGGCCTTCTGCTTCTCTTTGACACATGATCGATTAACCTTGTCGGATCCATAATGCCTTTTACGATGACCTGATTGTTGGCTAGTTCTGTTTCCACAGACTCTACACCTGCAACCAAACACACAACATTATTCTTCAATGTTCTTCTCACTATCATCAAACATTTCCCTTTGCTCTTTTCATTCATTAAAAGTATAATTATACCTTTGAACTTTCTGATTCTCTTCCTTAAAACTTGAGCACAAGCCTCACAATGCATCTGAACATTCAGTACCACTGTTATCACTGCTGGAGGTGGAGGAGCCTGCAACAAATTTTAAACCATATGAAAAAATTTCGAGATGCATTAGGATGAGGAACATAGTCTCTTATCTCCGTCTTTGAATTAAGGGTCTGTTTGAGTTGATTTTCTTAGTCCTTAAAAGTACTTGTTTTGCACTTAAAAACACTTTTTTATGCACTTAAAAGAGTCCATTCAAACAGACCTTTCTCCTTGCGTCTTTGCTTAGAACCCGTTTTAAATGAGTTGGTCCCGCAGATGGGATTTTGGCCATAAATTGAATGTAATATTTGGTATGTGAGTTTGTTTGAAAATGAGTGAAGGGAAGAAACAAAAAAATGAAAGAAAGTTAAGGAGGACCCGTGAGTAGAAGGCAAATTAAGGGTGGGTGTGTGGGGTCAAAGGGTTTTGAAAGCCATAAATAAGAGCTACAGCAACATCCAATCCAGCTCTGTTCTTGTGTAATGTGCATTTCTGTTCTATGGAACCAAAGAGAAGAGAGAGAGCTCAGTGACTGAATGAAAAAACAGAGAGGGCTGAGAGTGAAGTGAGGGGTGAGGTGGAGTGGGGTCTCCATTTTCAGGCCTTTTCTTTTGTTTTTTGTTTTGTTGTTTTCATGTCAGTTTCACCCAACTCCCCACTGTCTTTCTCTTCCTTTCCATCCTTGAATTTTCATTTTCTATAATTCAATCCTTGAATTTTCATTTTCTATAATTCAATCCTTGAATTTAATTCTCTGACAACACATCAACAAAAGGACCCAATTATGAACCCACAGATGAAGAAAAGTTTGAAGCAATTGGCTCTTTTCTTTCAAAACTTATCTTTGCCTTTGGAGGTATTTGAATTCAAGATGCTGAAATTAATCAACATATCAATATAAATCTTTTTTTAAAAAAAAAAAAACAAGAAAAACCACATACCCTTAATAAAGTTTTATGCAATAAAACATTACAATATACATAAGAACCCAACTTTCAACCTTAGCCACCCTTTTTGTTCATTTTTCTTTCTTTTCCTTTTTGAAAGTTTAAAAAGTAAGTGGTATTTGCACATATGAATGGATGATATGTAGGGGAAAGTGAAAGTTAAAACTTAAAAGGGATGTTGTGTGACTAGTTGAATATTTTCCTTTTCCTTAGCATAAAATTGATAACTTTACCTCTTCCTTTTTCTCTTCCTTTGGCTGTTTATCATCTTCTTTAGGTTGTTCTTCAGGAGGTTTAGGCAATGGTGAAATTAGCTCTACTTTTCTGCCACTTTTCTTCTGTAATCTCTCACACACTTTTGAAGGGTCTGCTCCTTTCCCTTTCACTACCACCTTCCCTGTTCTGCTATCTGTTGTCACATTCTCCACTCCTATAAACAAAACAGTCTTAATACTAAAAAAAAAAAAAAAAAAAAAAAACATTTTTTTAAACGGTGTAAAACTTTCAATCACATTGTTTCAGAAAAAGTTGACCTTGAAAGCCTTTCAGGGCTCGGGCGACTTTTCTGGCACAGGCTTCACAATGCATATCAACTTTGAGGACAATTTCTGAGGGTGGTTCTTCTTCATTTTTCTTATTGTCTTGTTTCTTTTGTTCTTCTGTTGTTGCTGCTGTTGCTGATGATTCAGTTGGTTCATTTTTCTCTTGTTTGGTTTCTTCCTTCTTTTGATCTTCACCTTCTTCATTCTTCTTGATTTCCTGAAAAGGGTATCCAAAAAAAACAGAAATTTTTTTGAATGATTGAGTGGAAGTGTGTAATTAAGAAGTGAATATATTAATGGGGAAAATTAGAGTAAAGTAAAGATGAAGAAGGAGAATTTTGCTTACTTCACCCATGGCTGAGCCTTCTGAGAGTAATGAGTTTTGGAATGGCAATTGAAGCTCCAAATTGAAGCAATGTGGAGTTGGGTTCTGTTTGGCTTCAGCTTCTTTTTCCTCTTTTTTTTTTTCCCTCTCTCTCTCTGGTTTTGTTTTTGTTTGTGTTTGTGTGTGAGAGTGTGGATTTATGGGTGTGGGAGAAGAGAAGGGGTTTGAAAGTTGAACAATCTGCAAATCTGATGTGGAGGAATTTAATGCAGGCTACCCATATGTTCCTTTGTACCTTACTTAACTTTCCAATTTTGCCCTTCACTTCCAAAAAAATCACTCGTGATCCATGTAGCTTTTTGAATTTGATTTGTAACAATTTAGTCTGTGTACTTTCAAATACATAATAATTTAATTTTTAAACTTTACAATATAATAATTTAGTGATATTTTCAAGTTTGTAATAATTTTATTCATAGGATAAAAAATCTTGTCAAACTTAACTTTTCTTTTGATTATGTAATAATTTAGTCTTTATAATTTATAAACAAGCTTAACCAAATCAGTTTGTCAATCTATATGTGGAAGATATTTATTTAAATCTGAAAAGTATTTTTTATGATAGGGACTAGATCTTTACACTTAAGTATAAAAACTAAATCAATACGTATTTAAGTTCAGCAAAAAAATTGTTACAAATTTGAAAATATATAAACTAAATTGTTGTGAATTTGAAAGTATATTAACCAAATTGTTATTAAGTTAAGTTTATGATCTAAATTGCTATATTTCCGAAAGTTCAAGGATAAAAAATTAAATAAATTCATATGCGAGAGTGGAAAGTCAAATCTTTGACATTCCTTTTATTTTTTTACTTTTACAGAATCTTTGTCAATTTGGTCCATTATAATTTTAAGATAGGGTATTAAAGTATACAAAATGTTGACTAGGATGTAAATAATAACATCATCGATCTCTGGCATAGGCCTTATTCTTTTGAAGTTAAAGGGTCCAATCTCCACTTAAGAAAAAAAAAAGTGAAAATTATAAGATTTTAAAGGTTAAATACTTAAAGGTATTTTTATGATTTTCTTCATTTTTGTTAATATTTTATTCTTTTGAGTATAATTTTTCTCGGTTTTAATAGAATCGAGTTTTGATGGACCAAAGTCTAATTTAATTCTTTTCGGGATAAGTTTGACCAATTGAAACAATTTAATTAAAACATTTTTTTGGGTTAGTTCAACAACAATGTGAGTATTGTTAAAAAAAAAGAAAAGTGAAAGCGAGTATTTATTTAAATCTTTAAAGTCGAGATTATATGCTTTAACGAGTAGTGTGAGTTGCCATTTAATTAAATAGTACATAATATCAGTTGAAACTAAATTAAAAACTTAAAAGGGCTGTTTGGGATGTCAATATGAGATATAGTATATCCTCACATCCTATATCATCTCAGTGTTTGGAGACTCATTATTCTATCTCATCTATTTTAATTGTTTGTGGGCCCATTTTCGAAACGTGTTTCGTATCTCATCGTCATTTTTCTTCCGTGTATCATATATCATCTCGATGCTTGAACATACTCGATTATACTTGATCGTTTATACTCGATCAAGACTCTTCAGACATCAGAACTTAGAAACTAAGTTAAAATACATTTT
The DNA here is from genome assembly GCF_009727055.1 of Benincasa hispida. Taxonomy (NCBI): domain Eukaryota; kingdom Viridiplantae; phylum Streptophyta; class Magnoliopsida; order Cucurbitales; family Cucurbitaceae; genus Benincasa; species Benincasa hispida. The sequence goes on along the minus strand of NC_052351.1, from coordinate 12,933,868 downwards.
AAAACTAAAACTAAAAGTGAAAATGTAATATTTTGAAACTTAGAAACTAAGTTAAAGTAAACTCAAAACTTAAAAGTAAAATGGTAGTGGCTTGAAACTTAAATCCAAATGAAAATTATTTTCAAGGCCTAGAAGACTAAATGTGGTTTTTTTCTCTCTCTCTATAAAAAGGTGGCTAAATAAGTAATTTAGGTTTATCCCAAAAGTAGATATGTCCAATTTTACTGTGGGGCCCACTTTGGATGGGGTGGGAATTCCCTGATTAGGCAAGAGTGGAAGAAAAAAATTTCTCACAAGCTAAACGAAGACGACAATGGGGAATGCATTTCCCATCCTCGTCCATGCACCCTCACTTGTCCCAATCAACATATTAATGGGTAAACATTATATTTAAATTTCAAGTTTGATTATTTATTGGTCAAAATAATGAATATGTTTAAATTGAATAATTACATTTAAATTATTATTTATTTTTTTACTAAAAAAAGTTTATTAATTTTTTTAGGCTAAAATTTGAGTAATATATCTTCAAATTGAAATTGTCATGTGAAACTAAACATAATAAATAATTTAGTGATAGAGTTAATTATTTAATTAAAATTTGTTCACATTAGTGATTCAAATCAATTGGTTTTTTTTTCTAAAAAAATAATAACTGGAAAATTTCTCGAGAATGAAATGGAAAACGAGGATGGAGACGAGGAATGACATCTCATCCCAATCCTACCCCGTCCTTGGACATATGTACTCAAACGTTGAGATGGTGAATAATAATTTTTCAGTGAAGTTTACCCTTTTCCTTTTTTTTTCTTTTTTTTTTTTTAGAAAATGAAGTTTACTTGTTTGAATCCTTCTCCTGCAATCCAATAATGCAATATTCTAAGCATATGACATAGTTTATAATAAGATTAATTTTAATCTTAACCAAATATTCTGTGTTAATAATGATTAGATGAGGAGCTTAACCCAATAATAATAACAATAAGCAAACTAACCTCCACTCATAAAATTTCATTTTTACATTTTAAAATTAAATTCTATTTTTAGCGATTAAACCCTAAACTTGAATGGGGAACATAATTAGTACGCTGCATACCGTTGAGTTGCTATATTCTTTGAAGATTTATTTATCTATTTATTTATTATTTTGTAAATTTTGGGCTGAGATTTTTATACGAATACTAATTTTTGTAGCTTCGTTTTTTTTTAAAAAAATATTTTATTTGGCTGTCGTTTATTTTGGCTAGAGTTTTAACTTTTAATATCTATTTTTCAGTTGGCTTGGGTGTTTACTGTTTAATAGTTGAGATTTATTTATTATTATATTTAAAATCTTTATTTTGGGAATTTGTGAGGTTCACTTTTGGGTAATTCCTATCTATTTTGTTGTTTTTGGATAATACAAATTTTACTGTGTATCAAAAATAAAATAAAATGCTAGTTCGGCGGATGTACGAAATTTTATTTCATTTTAGTTATTCTATTTTCAATCATTAAATTTTAATTTTTTATTTCCAATAATTCTTAAATTTAATCCTTCAAAATTATTATTTTTAAATAAAATATTTAATAATGATAATTTTCATATAAAATAAGACATTACGGGAATGTATTCTCAAAATTTATAGCAGAAGTGTTAATAAAAATATTTTAGAAAAAATCAACAAAAACTAGTTGTATGGACTAATTTTAAAATTTATTGAAAATATAAAATTTAATTTTGAATATTAAAAATTACAAGTACCAAAATTAAACAAAATTAAAAGTACAACATCAAAATTTTAATTAAAAAAATATTACCTGAGAATGATGTAATATTATTATATTAATAATAATAATGATAATAAAAGATGCATTCGTATTTATACTAAAAAATGATATATTTAATGTGATTCCATATGAGTTCAATCATTTACTATGATAGTCAAAAATAAATATTGCCCAATTGATATATAATATATATTAATGAAGTTTGTAATTCGAATCTCCACATTCTCTCTATATTAGAAAAAATCATTTATAATAACTTTTGTAAGCAATACCCCATTAACCCGTCAACAAAGGACTTTTTTTTAATATAAAAAATCAATCTTAATTCTAAACTTGTTAAATTGTATAAATTTTAACTATAAAATTTCCATTTAAATAAACTACATCCTAATGTTATCTCTTTAACTTTAAACTTTTAAAAATGTTCAATTTTATCTCTAATGGCTCAAAAAATTCATTGAAAAATAATTACGTTCAATGAAATACAAAAGATATTTACAAGTTACAATATAAAAATTGATAAAAATTAGATAAAAACGGTATAAGGGATTTTTTTAAAACTTATGTATATCAATAAAGTTATTTAATAGTTAATTTATATATTTGTCAAAACTTATTTTAGTTTCAATATTTATTTTATTGAAATTATGAGTATATAGAGATTTTTACACCATTTTCTAAGTGGGTGATTTATTTTATTTTATTTTAGTTTAGGGTTCAAATAGGATGTGTTTGTCCGTGATAGTAATGTTTGATGTATATATCTAGATCACACCTATATACAAAAAAGATATATCACTTTGTAATTTAACCTTTTTGATTCAGATAGTAGTAATCGAACAAAGAACGTTATCGTCCATTCAAACATATCTCTATCATTAAATCATGATGTTTCATATCTATGTTTTAGATTAGACTTACTTAAATTTGGCCGATAAATTAATGAAATTGAAAGTTTAATATCAAAATAAAATTTGATACAAGGTGACACTTATTTTCTATATTTTTATATATTTTAAATTATCGTCCCTTGTGTTTTTCCAATTTTAGTTTTGGCACTATCGTGATAGCTCTTTATTCACAAATGTCAATAAAAGAAAAAATAACGAAATTTTATAAATGGCAGTACCTTTTGTAATCTGTGGGTTGTAAAAAAGCGAATAGCAAAGAGCAACTAGCAAAGGTGTAAAGAGAAAAATGGGTAGAAAAAGGCCAATGAAAAAAAAAATATTATGTGTTGTATAAAGAGCGATCAATTAGTACAAATTTTCCCGTAAAATAAGTACGATTTTATTTATAAAGAAAAAAAAAAAGTGACATAAGTTAGTCAAATAATAATAATAATAATAATGTGTAGCAATATTAAAGAGAGTGCAAGAGATCTAAATAAATGCTACTTTTTTTCATTTGTGTGAATGATGTTCAATAATTACTTTATACGAGAAAGACAATGCATAATTTACAAAATTGCAAAAAGATCATTTTAGTCTTATACTTTTGATTTCATTCAATTTTGATCAATAAATTTTTATTAAATCTTATAGTTACTCAAAATTAATTCAATAATGATTTTTAAGTAAAAAAACACACTCATATTTTATATTTATAAGGAGAATATTGATAAAGATTGATTTAAAAAATATTAACCTAACAACAAAAATTGTCGTTAAGATTTATTGAAAAGATAGAGAGTAGAGATTAGATTGTGGAAAAAGAATACGTTGAGGTTGTTATTAAAGAAAAAACCATAACTTGGAGTTGGATAAAAAAAATCCTTGTGTCATAGGAAAAAGGTAAAAAGTAAAAAGAAGAATAACAGTGATTTTGATGGAGGGTTATTTCTCCTAAAAAGGGGAATTTATCTCCCCCAATTTGTAGACAGAAACTTGAAAACAAAAATCACCACATCATGAAAATGAAATTCATCCACTAAGCAAATTATTGAACCCCAAAAAATCATCCCCTACATAAAGAGAAGATGAATGGGTTGTAAAGGGAAAGGAGAAATGGTTTTATCCTTTTTATTTTTTTTTTCCCCTTGAAAAAAGGGAAATATATATTTATTTATTTAAAAAAAATGTGTGAAATTGAAAAAAAGTATTAAAGTAAAATTTAGGTAGGGTTGGCGGATAGAGATTAAATTGCATAATGATAAGAAATGGAACCCACCAACATATTAGATTCCAAGCCCAAGCCACTACAACTTTCATTTGGGTCGGCCCGCCCAACCTCTCGACCGGTTCGGTCCCATGGGTCCCACTTACACACTCATCGACACGTGTCTTGATAACTTTTGCCGTCCATTCGAATCAAATCACCTTTTCCTCTCTCCTATTATTTTTCTCCTTTTTAATACAACTTGAGGAAGTAGGGGTTTTTTTATATTTACCTTCACGACTCATATAGGTTAATTACCGTCACGTTTATCGATCTGTAATGAAAATTGGTGTATTCATAATAAAATTTTATTGATAGATCAATTATAATAGATCAAAATCATAAACGTAATTGAATTATTTTTTATCACGTTTACCTAAAATTATGAATTTACCACACTCAATGTTACCATTACCATTTGACCCTAAATGATATCATTAACAAATGTGACAGGTTTATACTTCTCATACTGTAACATAACAATAGGTAGCAGTAGCAATAATCTAATTTTGAAACGCAAATCAATTGATAACCCTACGTTCGTCAATCAATTTGGATTTTTTTATTATAGATTGGGTAATGGGTCCCACGCATCAGTACAAGTGCGGAACACAAGGTAAATAATAAGAAAGATAATTAACTAAGCCCCACTTTTCAGATTACTATTAATTTATTATATTTCTTTGGTGCGAACATGAACTAAGTAAGAATTTAATCCGTGTAGTTTATAATTTGAGTTTTTTCAGTATAACAATTATGAGGATAGAAATTTAAATCTTCAACTTCTAGAGAGGAAGATCATGACAATTACAATTGAGCTAAGCTCACTTTAATTTATAATTTAAATTTAATCTTTATGATTTGATCAAATCCACGTAAATAATCCCTACGATAGGAACTATGTATATGTGTAATTTTGTCAAATTACAAGGACTAAGCTTTAATTTTCTACCAACCACCTAAACTAAATATGTAAATTAACATATATAATATCTTAATAAATAAACTATATTCATGTAGCTAAGATTTGTTATTTGATGTGTTTGGCCAAATTATCATGGTCTATGTTTTAATTGTCGAAGTGAAACGTTAATAAAAATATAAAAAAGTATATCAATACTGATTAAGAATAAAAAAAAAAAAGTTCATAAAATATATTTAAATTAATGGAGGAGCATTTTACCCTTTCAAAATAAATTTTGAAATATTAATATTTCATGATAAATTGGTTATAAAATGTTAATTCACAAAAAAGTTTATTATAAAGTTTATATTTTTTGCTATAAAGTATGGGTAAAAAAGGAGAGGAAAAAAAAGATGGGGGAAAAGATATGGAGATAGAAATAAAATGACAGGCTTTTTTAAAAAAAAAAGGGGGGGGGGGAAAGGTGAATGTAAGAAAGTCCCATACACCAAAGACATCGTATATTCCAAAATTCCATGTACACAGCTCAAAAGCAACAGTGTAATTTTGGTCGTTTTGTTCTCTTCTCTGTCGTTTCATTACACTTCTCATATTTAAGGCCCCTCCCTCTCCCACACTAATTATGAAACCATTTTATTTTATTTTTTTATAATTGTAGTTTTTTTTATGATATAGACAAAATAGATATTTATGAAATGTTAAGGTAATTATTGTATCTATTTAAACCTTATATTTTCACATGTGAATCTGTTTAGACCCTTCATTAGAATTTCATTTTAAGATTGTTAGTGTGCAGTTTTCATACTTAAATAAGATTTCTTTTATTGTGAAAATTAACATGCAGATTAGAGTGAAATACTAAATTGATCAAATGCATTTTAGCAACTTCTTGTAATTTTAACAATAATATTGTTACTGAAACTCAAGAACTATAACGTACTAATTAACTGCTGACTCAATAAAGGAAAAGGGCAAAATGCACTTTTGGTCTGTGAAGTTTGTGGTTTATGTCTATTTGGTTCACGAAGTTTCAAACTAGGTACTTTAATCCCTCACGATTGAAAAATACTTCTAAATGGTATCTCACTTAACTTTAAGATGAAATACTTATTAGATCGTTATGTGATGACGTGGGCATTAATTGAATTTAATGAGATGTTAATATTATTAAATTAGTTGGAAAATCAATCTTTTAAAACTTTTTTAAAAAGGTAGTTTTTGTTTATGGAATTTAGCTAAAAAGTCAACTCTTTTACTTACGAAATATGAAAATCCTGGTAAGAAATAGAAAAATGAGTTTAATTTCAAAAACAAAAAAACCAAATAGTTACCAAACGTGATCTTAGATAAACTTAAATACACTTAATTCATACTAAAACAATTAGAAAGGTGATAGGATGATTCGTCCCTTGATATACAAATGTTAAATGAAAAGCACTGACAACCACTAAAACAACTAAAATACTAAAAGCAAGTAAACAAGTAGAGACACACTGAAGTTGGTAATCCAATTCGGTGATGAACCACCTACATTTGAGGGGTAATGTGCCTAGGAAAAATAATTCACTAATATTAAAGAGTTAAGTAGTTTACAATACAATATTTATTTGTAATACACGGCCACTATAGTGATTCACGTAGAGCATAATTCATTGATCACTTAGACTCCCCCTAGATGTGAGACTCCCTTTCAAGTGTACTTAGGCTCCCCCTAAGTATGAAAATATTATTGTAGATTACCTAGGTTTCCAATGATAAGTAAAACTCCTCTCACTATGTTTTCTTTCCTCAAGTAAGCGAACTCCCTTCACTGATTAATCTTAGGATCCCTATAAGATCGAGAACTCCTTCTCCGAAGCTGAATCTTATGCTCCCCCTAAGACTAAGAATCCCTTCTCTGGTAGCAACGACTTAGGCTCCCCCTTATACCATGATTTACTTCAAAGTATTGCACTTCAACTTATGAAGAACTTGCACAGCGAAATAGTGAGCAACAAGCAAGAACACAATGATGCACAATAATGACCATAAAACAAATATCTTCTTGCTTGATTAACAAAAGCGGCAGCCCTAAGAGAGGGTAAGAAAACTCCTTATAAAACCATGGCCAAATAAATAAAGAATGTCTAGAAGATATTTTCGGTTTTGTCAAAATAAGATCCACCATAAAAAAATAAAATATCGATCAAAATACTTTTGCTGAGATTTTCCAGTTTAGGAAATAGAAATATTCCACAAATGACTACCACATTAGGAAAAAAAATATTCTATAAGATAATGACTTATATGAGACAAATGTTAAGACAATATTTATGACAATTATGAAAACCACTAGAAATTGCATTACGAAAAATATAAAGACAATCAGCAGACCTCCATCAAGCCCCCCCTTTGGCTGATTTTTTTTAAGGAGAAATATTTAACAACCAATAAAAAATAACAGATGTTAGAAATAGAGTTGAAACATCATTAGTAACAAAAGAATAGCAGAAGTCTTAACAACTCTAAATAATTAGACTAGAAAAAAATTTCAGCCAAACCAAAACAATAAAACTAAGAGCCAAAATAAAACAAGCTCAACAAGCTCTCCTAGCACTAAAACCACCAAATCGCCATATTTCAAAACAAGCTCAACAAGCTCTCATAGCACCAAAACCACTAAATCGTCCCATTTCTATCTTAAAAAAAATTAATCATGCCGTTGGGAGAAAGAAGCCCCTTCAAACCAAGACAAAAGAACTCGCATGACCTTAGCATCCCATCAATATCAGTCTTCCATTCTTGAAGTTTCTGCATCAAGGTCTCAATGTCGTGAGACTCAGTAAATAGCACCTGTAGAACACAACTACCAAAGAAGATTCAATAGAAGCTCTACTGGAGCCATCAACAAGATAGACCGTTGTGGTAATGTCTAAATCAGGAACATGATGTCCTTGCAGAAGCATGGGATGAATGAAAAAATAACCAGGTGGAGAACTAGTTAGCTCAGTAGGATTAATCACATCAGGTTTCTAAGAAAGAAAATCCCACAAATCAACCTTGGGTAGAAAATGCAAAAACAAAGGACTTTAGACCCAATGTGCCACTTTCAACATAAAAGCATCATAGTTGATTGAGATCAAGTTCCAATTTGATAGATAAATGTAGCAAGAGAGATTGAGAGACTAGACTTGTGCGAAGAAGGACACCAATTTGAAATGTCTATCTTATGAAGGAGGGTGTATTTAACATCGAGTAAGTACAACTGAGGGAAGCTGGCCCTTTCTAGGCTAGGAAGATTGAGTACCTTCTGTTTATTCAAACACAAGATCCCTTAAGGAAAAGCATTGTTCAGTCACATTCTCTGGAACCTTTCTCTGAAGAAACTAATTGGTAATAGCTGGAGAGATAACAAAAGAGTGTTGTCTGATGTGAACACTATAAAAGTCAGGGCTAGAAGGATCAAAAAGTCAGAAGTCAAGTTCACGACAAATTCTCGAATCAGTTGGGGATAATAGGGTCCCAAACTTAACATAGATCTTTCCATCCCCTCATCAAGCAATAATTCCATAAGATCCATACACTCCTTAAGACGATTTGATAATTCCTTCTCATCAACAATATTCCTCTTCACAACATATTTCCACAGACTAGCACTTTCTCAGCGTGAAAAAATACTCCATCCAAAGGAACTGGAGGAACATTAGCCTCGGTAGCTTGTTTTCCTTTGCCTTTAGCGATGCACGAGTTATACAAACATTATCAGAATTCTCACTGTCAGAACTACTCTACAAAAAATATCTTGTAGAAATAAAAGTTATTGTTCTCTTAAAGTTGGATAATTAGGACTAAAATGATGTAAACACATTCATAATAAAGGAAAAATGCATGGAATTGCATATATATGATCGATTCATGCAAAAGTCCCTTTTAAGTAGAAATTGCATCACTAACGCACTTTAATGCAGAAATTAGGAGAATTTACTAAGTGTTGCAGACAAAGCCAATGCAAAAGACATGCGTCCAGCTAATCCGACGCATGGTAGATATATTTGGCTCATGCAATTAACGTCAAATCACAACTTGCAAGCATGGACAACTGATAAGCAGCGTATGAACGAGACAGAATTGCAAGCGGCTAACTCAGGATATAGAATTTAATGCAGTCACATCGCCAAGTGACTAAGCTAATTGCCTATATAAGAAGAAGCTATCTACAGAAGTGAGGGTTAGACACTTAGAAATTATAGAGCTTAGAAAATCTGTAAATTCTTCATCTCTGCCGATTGCAAGAAATAAAAAGGAGGAACGATTGCCATTTCCCACCGTTGGTAATGATGTGCTACCAGAGAAAAGCTTGAGAAAGACATCTCATTTATCCCTTCTACGTAGTTGTCAACAACAAGCATAAAAATGAGCCAAAAGGAACAAGAACTGAATCCCACCGCTTAACTCTCCTTACTTAGCATTTTCATTCATTGTCTTACTTGATTGAACTGAGATTCTATGTAACAAAACATATTTCTTTAATTCAATCTCCATTTCAACCATTTTCACATTTCCTTTTGTCGAATTACTTAGTTGTTTGTGTGTGTGAAGTTTACTTGCTTGATATTTTCATAAAGTATATTGCTTGAATCCACTTGATCAGTCGATTGAAGTAAAAGCACTTAGTTACTCAAGAGTAAGTATTTGTGGAACTCATCAAGCTAGGGCGTTGAGTAATTTTAGAGATAAACTTATTCATGTCATTTGCTTGTTCATTTTTACTAACACATGCATCTTAAAGATAAAATAAATGTGGAATTTATATTGAGAGGTGTTGAGTATAACCTAGAGAGCATACTCTAAATGCATCGTGCACATACATTTAGATTCTAGTAGGCATCTTTACCATCTTCACCTTATTTTCACTGCTTACATAGACTTGTTGTTATAACTAAGGAATCAACGCATACCATCTAACGTCGGATTCATTCATTCACGCCTTTTCCCTTTTATCTAAACTCCTACTTCCTCTTGCAAGCGTGCTAAGTTAGTTTAGTGTACATAACCAATGCATATATTTAATTAGTAAACCACTGCAAACAGATCAGTAGACCATCTTGCATTAGTCTACACTAGACTCCCCGTGTTCGACCTTGGGCTTACGAAGACACTTATGTTAGATTCATACTTGTGTTTAACTTAAGAAAACTTGCATGCAACTAGCAAAGTGAGCCTGAACATTAATTTATTATCTGTCTAACGCATACCATTATCTTCGTGCCAAGAAATAGATCATTCATTTTTCCACAATCATTTCCAAAATCAATCATCTTCAAAAGAACATAACAGTAAACCCCAATTAGAATCTTCCTCATGAGACTTTTCAGAATCAGAGTTGAATGTCTCACGAGTAGTATCAACATTAGACCTAATATCATCTCCGCCGTCAGCAAAATCATCACAAATAGTAGGATTAGTATCCTTAGCCATACAAGCTTCACCAGCATCATAATTAGATATCTTTGAGCGAAACTCAGTTAATGAAGGATCAACTCCATGTCTTCATCAAAAGCATGGGCAGGACATGACAAAATTTCAGGATTCGAATCAATTAAACCAATGACAGCATTAAACAAAACAACACTTTTCAAATTCTCAACATTCTCAGTAGGAAGAGCATCAACAACAAATACAATAATGGTATTTGATTCAAGAGAAGCATAAACTGTCACACCCCTTCCTAGATTACCCTCTTAATCCAAGAAGAGATGTGAAGACAACAATTGTCAACTATTTCATAACAACTACTGCCCAAACTTTTCCTATGAACATGTGTTCATAATACTTGTTATACCTGAATGTCAGTTAATAACTCACCACAACTTAACACACAATCTCAAAAACGGTCCAATGTACATAGATTACTACTAATCATGATATTAACTTTAACATTCATGACAATCTTAGAAAATCTCAGTATATTTACAACAAAAATTCTACCATGTTCCCATGACATGTACATAAAAGACTCAAAGATCAACAAAATATGATGGACCACCTAAACTTCAAGTCCTCTACGATCCTTGAGTAGTGACTGACTGCCAAAGTTGTTAAGGCTCGAAGCGTCGACCACTACCTGGGAAGAGAAAACATTTAAAACCATGAGCTTAAACACACAGTGGGTGACAACTTTAGGAAAAAATGCTTTACATGAGGTATTTACTATCTTAATATTAAGGATTAATAAAACATAAATTCTCATAGTATATAGAACCCTGTAATTATCATCACTTTCTGTTAAAAATTTCTACTCTCCTATCATATTTTAAGGGAGAGCCCTTTACTCGATCCGCTATAGCCTTAACTGAGAGAGAGTCCTTTTGCTCGATCTTTTGAATGTCGGTAACATGGATCTTACGTGCACGTAGATACTAGAATAGGATCCGACCTACCTTACCACACCATTCGTAGCAAGATCACATCATAATTGGGTACCTTACTATACCTTCGGTACCATATATCTAGGAGTAGGTTTTGTGCGCAAGGCATAAAACATTTTAACTTTACATAAATCATACCACAAGCGACATATTTATGGTAAAATAGTTAAGTTTATGTGTTCAACATTAATTCCTTAACACTAAACATGCATTGAGAAATCATGTTTAGGCTGACTATACGTTGAAAAACTCTTTCGTAAAAAACATAACAAATATTTGCAAACTAGTCACTCACTGTTTTTATGTTATTTCCTCAAAGGATTACAGGCCTCCCCTATATGCAATTGCCTCTGGAAAGAAATAGGAACCCTTAGTTAATGCCTTTAACTTCCTCAAGATATTATACGTCTAAACTTAGGTCAATGCATCATCACACTCAACCTTGCTCAATTCATCATTGACACTTAGGTAAACTCAACACTTCATCATACTTAGCCAAATTTTACCTTATAACTAGGTTGATGGATTGTAGCATGCACACGGGTGCTCACAGTGCTAGAATGCGCCTACTTTGCCTATACGAAGAACGCTCATTGTCATAATGCTCGGTGCCTCAACTATCGCACGCACCTCGATCAATGCCTGCCTACCAGTGCATACCCTCGCCTACGCGTGCTTGTCCACGCACAGCTTTAGTCGACCAGCTGCTTGCTTATGCTTGGGTTGAAGCTGCCTGCTTGTCCATCCAGCCAAATTCTCAAATTTAAATTCCAGCTTAAATAACTTAATTTTTAGACATTATATCAGAAAATTTCCTTCTAAGAACTTGTTCCTAAACATCTAACCATCTTACCTTAAAATTCTAGCCTCTGATTTCTCTCAACAAACTTGGAATTCTCCAATATTTACACCCTATCTGAGAAATCCGAATCTTGAGCACTTGGAGAATTCTTTAACTTTCTGCTCAAAACCGTAAGAATTTTCCTCTGGCAACCCTAGCTCAACTTTAACACTAATCAAGCTTCAAGTTGGCAACAACTCTCCCTCTTAGCATGAGTGAATTGCTCAAACTAAGCTTTTCATTACAAACTCCCTTTTATACCTGGGTTGCATGATGAATAGCTCTTCAATGTGACATCTGAAGCACTAATGCTTGCTTGAGGCCTCTAATTAGGCCATTTAGCCCACTAACTAGGTGATTAAGCTTAGTACTTAAGTCTTTCACCCAGCATAGGCTTGCGTCCATACAATTTTCCCTTTTTGACCAACGCAAACCCCTACCAGTGTTGCACCCTCTCGACCAATGCATAAGGACCTGACGCATACCTTTACTTTGTTTTAAGCGCTCGTGCTTAGACCTATCGCCCATGAACGCCTCTATTAACCTCTAAACATGCTTCAACACTCCTTGCTCAATCGCATAGCTATTGAATAGCCACACACTTTAACCTCTAAACCTTTTGGCCAATGCACTTTTTGTGGCCTTCTAGCCCTTTCTTTAGACCACATCTTCTAACTTTTCTTTACCTTGAACTCTCAAGTTTTTCTCTAAGTTTTGGTTACCCTCATGTCCACCCGAGAGCACTCCTTTCTAACACTTAGAAAAATTTCCTCTTTTTAAGCATCACACACATATTCATCTTATACTTACACACCAATTAACTAAAGTAAACATCATTAACTTGTGATTATGGAGACTTAACATAATTAATTAGTAAAACAGATTTAGGGGTTTACATCAACAACCTCCCTACTAGATTGCATAGCTTTAGGAGAACCACCAGAGTTAACATTCTTAGCACAAATTTTAGATGAAGTAACTTCATCATTTAGAAAATTAGTGCCTATACGATAGTGACTGCATGATCGCTTACATATATGATATTGCTAAGCGATCGCGTACCGATTACACCATCACACGCTATTATCTAAGCGATGTTTACCTTTTTCCTAAGCGATCGTTTAGCTTCCAGTATGTACTAAACGATCGTATAGACGATCACTTAATTTTTCCTACGCGATCATTCGGACGATCACTCACCCTTTTCCTACATGATCGTTTATATGACCGCTGACCTTTTCCTATACGATCGTTTAGACGATCGCTTACTTTACCTACACGATCGTATACTTCACCTAAACAAGAAAGCATCTTGTCTATGTGATAGACGACCTCTTCTCCCACTTGCTTGATCGTTGTGTACGGTATCTCTTTCTTCTTCCCTCTACCAAATCCGAACAAAGCCCACACTTTGTATTCTCACTCCAAGAATACCGAGGGCTCTGAATGGTGTTATCTTCTCCATTTCCTTCTGTTCGAGTGGTGATTGTTTGAGGTAGACGGTTGGGCTTCAGACTCGCTGTGAAGAAGAAATCTTCATCTGGTATGATTTCTTGATCTCTTTAGCATTATGAAAGTATATTTAAATGTATATGCGGAAATTTTGTCACAATGAATTAGAAAGATCTGCTTCCACTCGTAGGTACTCTTGTATAAGAGTTCCTTTAGATTGTACCCCTGAACCACTAATATGGATTTGTTTCTCATGACATTGCCATTCTTATCTATCTTGTTCTTGAAAATCCACTTTGTCCCAATTATATTCACAGATTTTGGTCTAAGAACAAGAGTCTAGACATCGTTCCTCATAAATTTTTTGCTTTTCTTGTATTGCATTGACCACATTCATGTTCAAGAGCTTCTTTGACACTTTTTGCTTCAACAGGAGAAGTGAAACAAATATTACTGATCATCTCAAGATAGTTGACTTTATCTTTCCTTCTAGTTGTCACCCATTCTTCAAGATCACTAATTATGTTGCTAGAGGGATGTTTTTTACGAACCCTACTAGAAGTTTGTCTGTTACTACCCTTTGTTTGCTCAGAAACATTCAAGTTGTTTCCCACAGGAATTTCTGAAATCATGTCTAATCGCATGTTGGACGAGATGTTAGGGACATTAGTATTGACAAGAGGTGTAGTGCACGAATCTTCTTCCTCTGCAGACATAAATCTGAAAGAGCTAGCATCATCATCAATTACAATATTAGTAGGCTCTATTATAGTGTGAGTTCGTTTATTATAAACACGGTATGGCCGATTATTTATGGAACATCCAAGAAAAATCCCTTCATCCAACTTGGAATCCCATTTTCATCTAGTCTCTCTATCAACAAAAATGTAGTAAGTACTTCCAAAAATGTGGAAGTATTTCACAATCGATTTCTTCCCTCTCCATATTTCACAAATTGTATTAGAAGTTCCTGGTCATAAAACAACTCTATTTGCATGTGTGTGTTCAAGGCTTTTGCATGGAAAGTTATATATTTGGCATGCAACATAGCGCAAGTCATCTCCTAAAGAGTTCGATTTTTCCTTTCCACAACTTCATTCTACTATGGAGTGATGAGAGCTGAGAATTCATGGTGAATTCCAGCTGACTGGCAGAACTCAGTAAATTGAGAGTTCTTAAACTTCCTACATGATCACTTCAATTATCACATTCAAATTCTTTTCACACTGTAATTAAAGATAGAGAGCTTGAAAAGTAGAAAAAGCATTTGATTTATACCGTAGAAAATGAACCCAAGTGTATTTGGAGAAGTCATCAACAACAACTATAAATCTTTGCCTCCCAAACTTTTTTATTGCATGGGACCCACGAGATCCATATGAAGAAGTTCCAAAATGCGAGATGAACCAAAATGACTTGTTTGCTTGTGTTGAGTATGAGTTTGTTTTCCTGATTGACAATTGCCACATATAATTCCAATGAAAGCTGTAAAGAAGGGAGTCTAGATATAAAATTTTTGTTAAGAGCCTTCTGAATAGTTTTCATGCTCATATAGGCTAGCTTCATCTTACCTAGAGAGATGGAAAACCTGCAAAGAATTGTCAGAACTCCACAAATAACAATTATAAAAAAAAAACGTGTGTACACATCATGACTAGATCTTTGCATCATTTGTAACAACACATTTGTCTTTGGTAAAACACACATTCAATCCTTGGTCATATAGGTTATTGATGCTAATAAGATTGGTCATGAGCTCTTCTACCAACATTACATCATTCAATTTTGGAAGACCCAGGTAGTTTAGCTTTCCTTTCTTAATGATCTTACTACAAGCTCCATCACTAAAAGTGACATTTCTTAAGTTGACAGACTTAATATTAGATAAATAGCTCTTTTCACCAGTCATATGATGAGAACTTCTACTATCAAAGTACCAATCTCCTTTGGTAGAAGATTTGAGGGAGGTCAAAACAACATTGTATCTGTTCTTAACATTCTTCTCTCTTCTGTTTTTCTTTTATCTGTCTTTGCCTATAATTTCAAGAGAAGTGGGGAGCCCTTATAGGATAAGTAGGTTTCATACCCCCTTCCCAGATTACCCTCTTAATCCAAGAAGAGATGTGAAGACAGCAATTGCAGACCCTCTTATGACAACAATGATCCAACATTCTCATGAAAACCTATATCCTTAGTACCTGTTAAGCCTGATTAGCAGTTTATAAATCTCTAGGACTTATCATAAAATCTCAACAATAGCTTAAAACATATAATTTACTATTAACTGGATATATCAACATCAACAAACATAACAGATTCAGAAACCACATTTATATACAACACAAACTCTACTCTCCCCCTCCCCCCCTCTCCCTGCCCTTCCCCTTTGACATGGACATAAAACTAATAATAGAACATTATGAGCCACCTAAACTGCAATCTTTCTGAGGGTCTTAGAAGTGACTAACTGGCATAACTGCTAGGCCTCAGGACGTCAACCGCTACCTGAGAAGGAAAACATTTTAAAAGAGCGAGCTAGAAATCCAATGAATGCTATCTTAAATAAAACATATTTTAAATCATAAATAACAAAACGTGCTTATCATTAAAACATTTAATAAATCACACTCAGGGTTTTGAAAATGAAATTGAAATCGTGGAATACATCATGTGAAACCCTGAAATAAAGCTGATTAGAATCATTCTGAAAAACTCCACTACTCCACACCTGAACATGTGAGAGAGCTCTTTTACTCAATCTCTAATAACCTTAGTTGAGAGAAAGCCTTTTGCTCGATCTCATCAACATCGATGACATAGTCATACGTACACGTAGAGCTTGATTGGGTCCTGACTACCTTATCATACCTTCAGTGTCAAGGATCCCTAACATCATTGAAATTTGAGTACCTTACCATACTTTCGGTACCAACATTGGAGTAGGGTTTGTATAAGGCACAAACATTTAAACATATAAGAACATATACAGGATATGCGTTTGAAATTATCAAACTTCATGATTTCACAGCATCGCATAGTCCCTTGTAAAACATGGAATATGCTTATAAAATTGCCTTAGTAAACTTTCATCATGCGGTACAACGTAACATAGTAGGGATGGCAAAATTCCCCTGGGGTCGGGTCCCCGACCCGATCGGGGTGGGGAATCTCCGGTTTGATCGGGGACAGGGGTCAAATTGGGGACTTAAATCAAGTCCCTAGTCGGGGACGGGGAGGGGATCCCTGCTCCATCCCCGAACCCGAACCCGATCCACATCCTCGCCCTGATTTTTTTTAATTTGTTATATATATATATATAAATATATATATAATATATATATATATATATTATGATAATAATAATAATAGAATTATATATTAGAGATGTTTCAGTTTTTTTTTAAAAATTTAAAAATCTAATATAAATAAATTTAATTTTTATTAATATAATAATAAAAAAAACATGTAATGTTTAATTTAAACCAACTATATGTAACAATAATACTAATTTTCTATATAAAATTTATAATTTCAATGTAGATATTAAATTTAGTTAGTTTTAAATAATAATAACAATAAAATAATAAAAATAAAAAGCGAAGATTTTTCCCTGCGGAGACCCGAATCCCTGAACGGGAATTCTCTGACTCCGACCTCGACTCCCCAAAACGGGGAATAGGGCAAAGATGGGGATTAAAAATCCCCATAGGGACAGGGATGGGGAGTGCATCCCTGCTCCGCCCACACCCCGTTGCCATCCCTATAACATAGGCTTAATGTGAAACACATGTTAAACTCATAAATAACTTCATCATTTAAAAACATGGATCTTATGATCAACATTCATTTCTAAGGCATGCATTGGAGAAAATCATGGTATAAAAACTTCATATGAACTTCCTATGCTTTAGAATTTATTCGTAAGAATCGCATTGGAAAGTATTTATTGAAACTTGTCACTCACTGTCTTAAGCCACTTATCCAAGGGGTTGTACGCCTCTCATATTTGTGTTTGCCCTGAAAAGAAAAGGTCTCTTGGTCAGTATACTTAGCACCCTTTTGAGCTTAACACATAGCTTAACTTCATCACATAATAATAGTTATCGCATCATAGCTAAGTTCGACGCATCAAAACCATCCTTAATGCATCGACTGTTCTTGGTTATCTTACCTTATAACTTGGCTGACAATTGGGAATCCTTTCCCAAGGTGCTGGAGTAAGCGCCGAAACACTTCCCATTCTATACATTGAAGGCTTACTATGCGACATACTTCAAATGCCTTTGTTGTGAACGAGCTATGTTGTATGCATTAACACATAACATCATTGAGACAACTACTTGCTTATTCTTCGTATGCAGCTACCTGCCTATTCATCCACAACATCATTCCAAATTCAACTTTCAAACTTCATAATTTTAATTCCAACATTCGTTTAACTAAATTCCTTTCAAATAAAATGCTCATAAACATCTTAACTTTTACTTACCTTAGAATTTGAGCATTATTTCTTCAAGATTGATCAGAAATCCTTCAAGTTCTCCTTCAACTGATCGAGTATTCTTCAACTTTCAAAGTGTTTAGATGGTAGCAACACTCCATCACTTAGGCGTTAGAAAAATTTTGGTAAAACAGTCTCTTTCTTGGTTAAGCCTATTTATACTTGAGTTTACATGAGGAGTTTGCTTGATCAATCATCACCTTGCATACTTATCCTTCACTTGACATCTCTAAGGCTACTACCTGGCTTACTTACCTTTAATTAAGTTGAATTCCTCAGCTTAAACTTGATCAAAACTTCTCCTTTCAACGCATGATCTTCGGTCGCATCATTCGTCAGCTTAGCCCACAACAATGATATACAAGGTTGGTCACATAAATCCTTCATTCCACTTGTTGTACTTAGCCATAACGTCCCCCTTCATGGACCTCTGCCCATATCATTCAACCAGGCTGGCCGCATGGTGCCTCATAGTTCCAATGCATGAAACCTTCTATCTTTCCTAAGTGTTAACTTGTTTCTACTTCACCTGAGAACGCAACATTCCACACTTAACATATTTTCTTACCCTTTTTCGGCTTACCATTGTTATTCTCAACTCTCTACGCGTCGACCAGGTTACAACCTGAATGCATATAGTCCTAACACTTAGAAAATTTTCCTTCTCTTACGTTTCAGATGCATCATTCACTATACATACTTAACTTACTTATTCTATTGATGTTAATTCACATCTTAACTCATAATTAAGAGGACTCAAACTTGATTAATTAGTAAAAAAAAAGTTTAGGGGTTTACAGTAGGTCTGTCAAGAACTTTCAATAATTGATAACAAAAAGGACGTTTTTGTCCCACTTTACCACAATAGTGACAGATCCATCTCTGTCTGAACCCACGACTTCATTTCCCAATAGAATTGGTGGAGGAAGTACAGTTAAAACTATAAGATTCTGGTTCTTGAGCTCTAACAAACTCAATCTTTTGCTTCCCTTTAAACTAATTATTATGCTAACTTCCTTCTTTTGAAAAACAAAACCTAGAACTGTCACCAGTTGTTTTTCCATTTGTCAAATTTTTTTCTAGAGACTCAGTATTAGTGTTCAACATTCTTAAATTTTTGCACACTGACTTCTTCTTAGTTTTAACTTGAGAAAGCTCACGCTTCAATTCTTCAATAGTAGATATAAGTCTATGATTGTCAACTATCAAAGTTTCAATTTTTTCTTTTTGCACATCAAAGGCTTTAATATCGTCTTGCCATTTGAGAAATAGGGTATAGTAAGAAGGAACTGTAGACCCATAACTTGCAGTATCGTGAGTCTTTTCTACATACACATCATACTTAGAAATCTCGCGTAAAGAGGTGTCAAAAGAAATGTTACTAACAAGTGCCTTGACATCCTTCTCTGAGTCACTGTTGTCTCCAGATTTAGAATGAGATAAAGTTAAAACATAACCTTTACTCTATTTTTTCAAAAAGTTAGGGCATTCAACCTGAATGTGTCTATAACCGCCACACTTTCTGCATTTGATATACTTTTCTTTTTTAGGTATGGAAGTACCTGACTTATCAGTTTCCTTCTAGCTATTCTAAGGTCTGAATTTTTTTGGGGGAGGCAAACCATCAGACTTGTAGTTGTTATAAGTGGCAAACCTGTTATCGAACCTTTTGAGAACAAGGTTAAACTATTTTGGAAGTAACAATATAGATTTAGCAAAGGAATCACTTGACTCTCTATCAGGGTCAACAAGGTCCTCTTTAACTAAGGATTGAAGAGCAATATCTTTAGTCTTCTTCTCAATCTTTCC
Source organism: Benincasa hispida (assembly GCF_009727055.1). Taxonomy (NCBI): domain Eukaryota; kingdom Viridiplantae; phylum Streptophyta; class Magnoliopsida; order Cucurbitales; family Cucurbitaceae; genus Benincasa; species Benincasa hispida. Next base: position 12,914,006 of record NC_052351.1, on the reverse strand, counting down.
ATCTAGGGATATCTCAAACATAAGCAATGAGCCAAATAATTCATTTACTCTCAACTTTGTTATGTCTTGCGCTTCCTCCATGATAGTAACTTTTTATATTAAATCAATTAGGTAGAGACCTAAGCATCTTTCGGACGAGTTTTTCTTCATAAATTTTTCCTCAAGAGCAAATGGCTCATTTGCAATATCTAACAACCAAACATTGAACTCAGCAATAGATTCCTCATCATGCATTCTAAGGCTCTCAAACTTCGATGTCAATAACTGCAACCTTGACATCTTGACTTTAGAAGTTCCTTCATAAGCAACTGATAAGATGTCTCATGCCTATTGGGGTTGATGCCCTAAATCTTGTAGGGTCCTATAGTTTGTAAACATGCTTGAACAAATTTATTGTGTATTCAATAAAATATATGATATTTTATTCATTGTCTGTTTATATTTTAGTTGCATTAACCATAATCCAATAAACTAACATCTAATGTTATCTTGTAACTTAAACATGTATGTAGAAACATACGCGTGGATCATGTTTAAGTGATAACCTAAATGGTCTGTAGTAAATGGATAAGGCTGGATACCTTATCCTGGTGACACTATGAGTATGACCCGCTTTATAGATGTTATAATTATTGTAAAGTGCTACAAATGATTTGATCCTAATCATTCATGTATAAACATACGAGTGAGGATATACTATACAAAGGAGTTTGTATAAGACCGGACCATGAAATGTTTGAAGAAACTCTTATCAAAGAGACCAGTGAACAGAAGCGAAATCGTTCCAAACTCCATTGTGACAGAACATACACATTTACAATCAAACAGTAATAGTTATGCATAAACTCTAAATTACAACATGCTTCAAAAGGAAAATACTAAGGATCAAGAGAACTTACCCTCGAAGAACTTTTCTTCTCGTTCCCTCGATCTAACAACACGATCGTTCACCAGCACGAACGTCACGCCTCAGCAACCTCCTCGAACAAGCTTGTGAAGGAAATCGATCACAAGGATTTCCATGAGCAGCAAAAAGATTCCAAATTACAATCATATATGAACTTTACAAATTACAGTCATAAACAGAAAGATACGGTTATGCATTTAGAGAAGCGCCCTCGATCAAACAAACTCTGAATTTCATAAGAGAAGAAAGCCAGCCTTCATGGGCTAGCAAGGTGGCAGATGTGACTCTCTTACAAAAATTACAACATGAAACTACAAATGATCAAGGAGAAATCTACACACATTTGTAGACTCATCGCCACGCTCATTGATTACGAAGGCTTGAACACAGTAACCTCGAACGCTCGTCCAACACGACCGCTACACAGCTCGAACACCACGCATCCGAACTCAGTGATCGCCTTGACCACAAATACCTCAACAGCACGAACGACCTCCATAGAACCTCGATGACGTCAAGTTGAGTATGACACCACCAAGAAGGCTACCTTGGTATTCTCGATGTGAGAATCTAGAGGGTGGGCTCTGTGTGAACTTGGTTTAAGGCTGACGACGGAGGAAACAACAATCGTGTAAACGATTGAACAAATGGAAGATGGTTGAAACTTATCTTATAGGTCGATGCTCAATCGTTTAGCAAAAAGTAAGCGATCGTCTAACAAAATCTAAGTGGTCATTTAGCTCATCGCTTAGCTGCGTGTCTATCACCTATAAACACTACACGATCGTTTAGCTCACTTCAAGTTGTCGCTTAGTAAAGCCTATTTACTTGACAACTTCCGTGAGATTATTTTTCGAGAGAGAAAATCTCAAAATTCAACATTACTAAAATTAGGAAAACAATTTTCCTTTTATCTCACGGTTACCATGAAACCTCCAATAACCTCCCACTCAATTGGTTATTAGAGAAAAGGATTTAATTATTCAATGATTAATATTATTATAAATATAAATGATAACTAACTTATCATACTATATTTATAACCTATAGATTTAAGATTTCATCTCATGTACATATAAGCCATAGCTCTTTTTCTATTCCATGGTACTTAATGTAAATCTCATATACATTAATCCTCCACTAGATGTATCTCATACATCATATCGATTATATCATATATAATCAAATTACCAAGGGGACCTTATGGACCTGTAGCTCGAAGCTCCAACGATACATGAATAACTGACTAAACTCTTTAGTCACGGGATCCACCATCTGTTAACTATCAGACACTCCACTAAAGACCGAAAGTTGAACTCTCCTTACCACAGATATATTATGTGTCCATCTTAACCAATCAGAAGTGCGACAAACCTTCACAGATCGTTAGTAAGTACAACTCGACCAATAACTGTTATGCCCCTATATACAGAGTCTAGTCATCTCGTGGTTCGGTCTTATACAAACTCTTTGTATAGGACACCCCCGCTCACATGTCTCCACATGAATGGTCAGGATCTATCATCTATAGTAGTTCAAAACACTTGCAAACCTCTACAAAGCGGGTCGTATTTGTAGTGTCACCAGGATCAGGTATCCCACCTTAATCCTTATACTACAGACCTATTTAGGTTATCATTTAAGGCATGATCCACTTGTATATCACATATACATGCTTAAGTTCACATAAGATAACCAAGGAGCTTTATTTATTGGATATAAGTAAATGCCAGAATGAAATAAAAATTATTTTATTCATCAAATAATGTGTATAAATACAAACAACGAGTCTTTGGGAGAATTAGGATACTAATCCCAACAGCTTAACCCTCAAGCAGTAAGTAGATACTACCAAAAGGCTACCTTGGTATTCTCGGTGTGAGAATCCATAAGTTGTGGGCTCTATTTAGATTTGGTAGAAGGTAGGAGGAATTGACAGATCGTATAGACGATCGAGTAAGTGGGAGATGACTAAAGTCTATCATATAGACTGAGTACTCAATCATTTAGAAAAACAAGTGTTTATACGGTCGTTTATTCTCTGAAGCTATCGTATAACTATTTTTTTTCTTTTTTCTTTTTTTCTTTTTTTGTGCATCCGATTATCAATGCTTAATGGCATTGTGAAAAAATAAAAATGATTTTCATTTTATTCATCAGTTACGATAACTGATTACAACTTCCCACTAAGTTGGTTATTGGGAGAAACAACCGAAACCAATTATCCCATAATTGATTTAATTACAAATAGATAATATATTCATAACCTATAGTTTTGTTATCACGTCTCATGCAATATATAAACCATAGTTCTTTTTCTCCTTTATAGCATTTAATAATAATTCCTCCATTTAATGTATCTAATACATTAAGTCAATTATATCTCATATAATTAATGCAATTTAATTATTTCATATATAATCAAATTTCCTTTCATTGAGCTACCAAGGGGACCTTATGAACCTGTATCTTGAAGCTCCAACGGTATGTGAATAATTGAATAAACTCTTTAATCATGATATGCACCATCCATTAACTGTGGGTTTTCCACTAAAGACCAACAGTTGCACTTTTCGTGCTACATATACATTTATGTGTCCATTGGATATAACTAATCAATAGTACGATGACTCTTCATAAATCGCTCGTAAGTACAGTCGGGCCAATTTACCATTTTTCCCCTGTATTTATATATAACTCCTTAAGTACCACTGATTCCTCTAATGAACAATACATCATAGTCCTACTATGAGTAAATCCTTCTTGGGGAAAAAGAAGGTGTGGCGCCACATTGTTCAAGTCTTGGAATCAGGCCTTAAGGGAGAAATTTATCTACTTACTCCGAAATTGGGGAAGGAGTGAATTTCGTCTTGTGTAGCTAAGTTCCCAGCTTCCCAATCAGACGAATCCCCAAAGTGGCAGGTTTGAGTCGGCAATCTGGCCACTTACATCCATACAAATCAAAGGACCGCCCTCATAGGCAGGAGTTCCCAACTCACTCAAGATTAAGGTCATGTTACTTATGGTCATCCTAGTGAAATGAAAGTCTCTGTTATGAACAACATTATATAACGAGACTAATCATTTCATGGTCCGGTCTTATACAAACTCTTTTGTATAGAGCATTCCTGCTCGCATGTCTAATACATGAATGGTCAGGATCAGACCATTTATAGCACTTTAAAACACTTGTAACATCTACAAAGCGGGTCACACTCATAGCGTCAACAGGATAAGGTTTCCCTCCTTTATCCATATACTACAGACCATTTAGGTTATCACTTAAAGCACGATCCACTTATACGTCATCACATACATGCTTAAGTTACAATGATAATCACGGATCTTCATTTATTGGTTTGTAGTTAATGCAACTAAAATATCTCATATTTCAAAGACTGTAGTGAATAAAATATCTCATATTATTACATCATGAAATGTTTGTTCATACAGGTGTTTACTAACTATTGGACCCTACGAGATTTAAGGCATCAACCCCAACAATGTTTAGTCTCATTATATAACATCGTGCATAATAGAGACTTACATTTCACTAGGATGGCCATAGGTAACATGACCTGAATCCTAAGTGAGTTGTGAACTCCTATCTATGAGGGTGGTCTTTTGATTTATATGGGTGAGAGTGGCTAGATTACTAACTCAACAAGCCTACCATTTTAGGGATTCATCTGATTGGGGAGCTGGGAACACAGCTACACAAGATGGAATTCACTCCTTCCCCAAGGCAGTGGTAAGTAGATAAATTACTCCCTTAAGGGCTGATTCCGGGTCTTGAACAATGTGGCGCCACACCCTCTCCTGGCTCGAGAGGAGTTTTAGTCATAGTTGGACTATAATATATTCTTCATTAGAGGGATCAGTGGTACTTAAGAAGTTAGATGCAACTACAAGGGCAAAACAGTAATTTGGCCTAGATGTACTTACGAGCAATTTGTGAAGGGTCATCGTACTGTTGATTGGTTGTATCAAATGAACACAAAAATATATCTGTAGTACGAAGAGTGCAGCTGTCGGTTTTTAGTGGAGTGCCCGCCTGTTGATTAGTTATATCAAATGGACACAGAAAGAATTTAATTAATTATTCATGTATCGTTGGAGCTTAAGCTATAGATCCATGAGGTCCCCTTGGTAGCTCAATAGGATTAACTGAGACTCGGTTTTGAATTAATTTGAATTGTTCAAAATAATAGAAGGATTTAATTATATATGATATAATTAAGTTTATTCAATTATATGCGATATAATTGTTATAATGTATTTGATACATTATAGCTTAATGAGAGGAAATAAATATTTGAATGAGATTCAAATATTTTTCTATGAATTGGATTCATAGTTGTTAAATTTAATATAAATATGATTTATATTAAATGTCATGTAAGAGAGAAAAGAATCTATACTTATATTATATGTGATACAATATTAAAACTATAAGTTATATGTTATATTTGATATAACATATAATTTAATATATATGTAATATGATAAGTTAGTTATCATATTATATTTATATTATTATTATTATTTTAATAATAAGGGAGGGAGTTACAACTCCCTTCCTATTCTTTTCTCTCCACCTACGTACGTGGTTAGTGGTTATTTTTTACAAGTAGAAAAGAAAAGGTTTCTTCTTCTTCTTGCGAAAAGCCTGTTGATCGATTGAGAAAGTGAAAAAACAACATAAGAGTTCTATGTGTTTGTTTTGAGTTTTGAGAACAATCTCAATCCTTCCTCCTCAACTTTAAGTTTTCCCTCAAAACCAAAATAGCTAGAGCCCACCACTCCTACGTTCTCACCCTGAGAATCCGGAGAAAACATTCGTGGTACTGTTCATTCTTGTTCAAGGTTATTCTTGAAGAAAGTCTTCAAAGTGTTCATGAACTGTTCGAGGGAAATTGTGAAGAAAATGTCTTCAAAGGTGAGGTTTTTGAAACATTTTTCATTAGCATGCTGTAATTTATAATTAAATGCATATCTTGTTTCTTGTTTACTGTGAAATTTATATTCAATAGAAAAATGAAATTTGGTCGATCCGCTTTCGCTCAAAGTTCTATCCCCATAGAGTTTCTTCAATGCCTCTTTTGTAGATATGCAAGTATTACTTAGCCTAAATATGTTACGGTCTACACCATTAAATATTGCATTCAAGAAACGAGAATCCCCCAACGAACCTTCATCTTTTTTAGCAGTCCACTGGGATTCTGGCTCCAAGATTTCTTTTCCATCGTCAAACTTAATGGTGGGATGAGACCAACCAGTTACAACAGCCTTCCAAAATTTGTTATCAATTGATTTTAAAAAGGCAGTCATTCGAGCTTTCCCATACGAAAAGTTTGTTCCACCAAGGACCGGAGGACGTGTGGTAGAGCCACATTCTTAATCCTATCCATGATTGAAACACCTGAGGTAAAGGAGACCCACCCTGATTGTTGGGTTTGATGCCCTAAATCTCGGAGGGTCCTATAGTTTGTAAATGTTATGTACAAACTCATTATTTATTTAATAAAATATATGATATTTTATTCCATTTTTTGTTGTATTAATCACAAACCAATAAACTAAGTTCCATGATCATCTTGTAACTTAAACATGTATGTAGAGACATACAGATGGATCATGTTTTAAGCGATAATCTAAATGGTCTGTGGTAGATGGATAAGGTTGGATACCTTATCCTAGTAACACTACGAGTATGACCAGGTTTGTAGATGTTACCATTGTTGTAAAGTGCTACAAGTGATCCGATCCTGGTCATTCATATGGAGATATGTCAGCAGGGATATTCTATACAAATGAGTTTGTATAAGACCAGACTACGAAATGAGTAGTCTCATTATATAACACCGTTTTTAATAGAGACTTTCATTTCATCAGGATGGCCAAAGGTAACATGACCTGAATCCTGAGTGAGTTGTGTTCCTGCCTATGAAGGCGATCCTTTGATTTGTATGGGTGAGAGTGGCCATATCACTGACTCAACATGCCTACCATTTTGAGGATTCATCTGATTTAGGAGATGGAACACAGCTACACAAGACGAAATTCACTCCTTCCTCAATGTTGGGGAAAGTAGATAAATTGCTCTCTTAAGAGTTGGTTTTGAGGCTTGATTATTGTGGCGCCACTCCCTCTCTATGCCCTAGAGGGTTCGATCATAGTCGGACTATGATTTATTGTTTATTAGAGGAATCAGTGGTACTTAAGGAGTTAGATGTAACTATAAGAGCAAAACGATAAGGGTCGTTGTATTGTAGATTAATTATATCCATTGGACACAGAAATATATCTGTAGTGCGAAGAGTGCAGTTTTCGGTCTGGAGTATCCGACAGTTAACGAATGGTGAATAATTTAATTAAATAGTTTAATTAATTATTGATGAACCGTTGGAGCTTCAAGCTACAGGTCCATGAGGTCCCCTCGGTAACTCATCGAATTTTATGAGAATCAAGTTTTGGATTAATTTGAATTGTTCAAATTAATTGAGGGAATTAATTATATATGATATAATTAAGTTTATTAATTATATATGATATAATTACTATAATGTATTTGATACATTATCATATAAAGAATTTATGAGAGGAATTAAATATTTGAATATGATCCAAATGTTAATTATACAAATTAGATTCATATAATTAAAATTTAATGTAAATATGATTTATATTAAATACCATAAGAGAGAGAAAAGAAACTATAGGTTATATATTGTATATGATACAATATTAAACTATATGTTATATGTTATATATGATATAATATATGATTGCATAATATATAAGAAACTGATTATTATATATATTTGTTATAATTTTAATTGTGAATTAAAACTATTTATTCATTATTTTATTATTAAATAAATTTTCAATTCTTTAATTTTAAATTAATTAAGGGAAGGGGGTTACATCTCCTTCCCCATCTTTTTCTCTCCACCACTCATAAAAACTTCTTTCGAGGAATGGGCCAGACCGGGTCATTTCTCGAGAACAATAGCTAAGGGTCCTGATACTACCACTTGGATCTGGAACCTCTCCTTCTTAAACCAAAAAAAAAAAAAAAATGCTCTCTGTAAGTTTTTTTCTGAGTTTTTTGCTTTCCTAAGGTTTTTTTTCTCTCAAATCCTTCCTTCTCCCTCAATCCCAAAACTCTCTAGAGCCCACATCTCCTAGATTCTCACCGTAGAATATTGAGGACTCCTTTGTGGTAGTGTTCAAGGGATTCGTTTGAAGAACGTCTTCAAGATTAAGTTTTCCTAAACCTTTTTTGGTTTAAACCCTTTTTTAGCATGTTGTATGATTTAATTTTTCCCAAATGCATGTGCTGTAAAATTAATTTTTAAAAACGATTGGGAATTGTGATGATCCGCTTCCACTGTGGTCCCTTTAACAAGGGTTCCTTCAATTGGTATCAGAGCCTTGGCTTGATCCCAAATTCCTAATTTTTTTTTTTTGGAATTAATTTTATAGTGATGGTGGGTGTTTTTTATATGTTGTATTCTGTTTAAATTCATGTGATGAATGAATATTGATGAATGTGGTTTAATTGATGGATGTTTTCGGGATAGGGCATAAAATTACAACATTCTTTTCTTTACAATTTGGTTGTAAGGGCCCATGTTTTTGGGGCAAGTAATTGCTATTGAGTCTGTATCATTTGTATATCGAGTCATTCGTGTTGTTCACGGATTTTTTGGGGTTTCGAGGCTGGATTTGGACGTTGGATAGGAGGAGATTGATGTTGTGTAGTTCGCAACGTCGCGACGTTATGCCCTAGCATCAAGACGCTCCGAGTAGCGAATGGAGAAACTTCTTCGTAGCATCATGATGTTGCGATGCGGAGAAACTTCTCTTGTTCGCTTGTGGTTGGTCCGATTCGAGTAGTTCGAGGGTGGTTCGATTGGTGATTAGACCGGTTCACGGCTTGGTTCGAGCGGTTCAAGATCCAGTTCACTTGTATCGAACCAGATGGCTTATATGAGTGTAATAGTTAGCCATTTTATTTTTTTTAGTATCCTATCCCAGTTCATCAATCTTTAATTTTTTAAATATACATGTGGTGTATGTTTTATTTCAATATATATCATATTGTATGTTATATAGATTTAAAAACCCCACTATAGGTTATGCATATATCATCAAGCCTCATTTTATATTATAAGTGTTATAATATTAGAATATGCATGATTTAAATTATATAGCATGCTCATTCATCATATAGTATAATTGTTATATTATATAAATGCATGTATTAATAACATATACATGCATCATATATATTATAAGTGTTATAATATAAAGTATGAATGTATATTTTCTTTAAAGAATGTTATTAGTGTCCTTCATTACTTTATTATATGTAAATATTTATATATATATATATATATTATATATTTATATATAATATATATATATAATATATATATATATATATATATATTAGTAATGAAATTGAGATTGTATGAAGCATGACATTACCTTAGGTTAATTTATAATTATTATGTTTAACTAATGTATGTCAAGCATGCAATGAATGATTTTTTAATTGTTTCATTTATTTATAATCGTTATAATTAAATGAAATTAGAATTAAAATCAATAATAAAGAGTTTCATGCAAACCTTAGGTTATAATCAATTTTTAAAATGTTTTAAAATATGATTGAGATAGATCTAAGATCACATTTCTAATGAGATTAGAAATCTTAGTTTAATCTTTTAATCGGTTTAATAGATTAAAATAATTTCTTAATAAAAGATTAAATATGTAGCAAATATATCTATAAGAGACCTTTTGTCTAAGGTGGGTTCTGTCTGGGCTAGGGTACTTAAGATGACAGAAACGTCGCACCCCCTATTTGGGAACCTACCTAGAAAGTGAATTAGATAGATTTGATACATGCATGCAAGTTTGATTAAGGTTTATTAAAGAATTTAATAATACTTCAATCAAAATTATTTAATCATCATAGACAAGTGTTATTTTATAACAAATTAAACTTTTACTTAGTTAAAATCATTAGCCATGTTTTTCCTAAGTTAATTAATCCTGGGTAATATACTTAGTGGGAGGAAAATAGGGTATATGATACTTCATTTTTCCTCTACACGTTTCTCCCTGAAAATTCACACCGTGAGATCTAACTCGGCCTCGAGGCATCATGGGTGTCCCCCTACAGGTGGCATTTGGGTAGGTCAATATCAAGGTGAATGGAGAGAGTGTTTATAGTAAGTGGGAATGGGACGTGTGACAGCACATCCCTTGGTCTCTCTCATTATATCGAACTAAAGTTTCATGCATCGCCTCGTGGCATCATGAGTGTCCTCCTAAAGGATGGCAGTTTTTCATAACGTTTTATTCAACCTCCAAAAATGGATAGGGTTGCTTTAGTTTCATGTCCCAATCGATTTTTCCCTGCGGTTGGTGTCTATGGTATTTGAGATGCCCTAGTTTATTGTATTTTTTTTCATTATGTTTCTCAACATTATATTGTATATATTTGTTCTCATTGGAGTTTTAGTCCAAGTGGGAGATTGTTGAGAATGTCTTAGAACTCCCAGTTCGTGTTAAACATTCTATTTATCAATAATAATGAATTGTTGATTTTGCATCTTATTATGGAAATCCAATAAACGTATCCTTGGCTATAGTCTGAATACTGTAACTTTACGTAGTGACATAAACAGGATCAAGTTGACAGTATATAGCCTAAATGGTCTAATAAGTATATGGATGAAATTGGGTATCTCATCCTGGTAATACTATTGGATGCGACCCACTTTGTAGTTGTTACAAGAAGTTGTAAGGTGCTACAAAAGATGTGATCCACAAATCGTTTATGTTGAGACATGTGAGTGGGGTATCCTATGCAATGAGTTCGCATATAGACTAGACCACGAAAATAGTCACTTTTTTTATAACGACTGTTCACTGTTAAAACTGACTATTTCATTTATCAAATAACCTAGGTTAACTCGATCTTAATCCTGAGCTAGCTATGAACTCCTGTTTGTTCGGGATTATCCTTTAATCTACAAACGGTGAGAGTAGTCCAACAACACTGCTCAATAAGCTTACCATTTTGGTGATAAAACTAGATGAATAGCTAGGAACATAGCCTTGCAAGATCGAATTCACTCCTACCCTATTTAGGGTTAGCAGATAGGTTGTTCTCTTAAGTACTGATTCTAGGTCTTGAACAAACGGGGCCCCGCCTTCACGTGATTGAGAAAGGATTTGATTCATATAGATTATGAATCAGAATTATTCATTAGAGGGTCAGTAAGAACTTAAGGAACAAGATGTATTCATAGGAGTAAAATGATAATTTTGACCTAGCTGTGATTACGAACAACCTGTGAAGGATTGACTTACTGATTATGGTTATTAAGTGGACATAATATATCTACAGTGAGGGAAGTTCAACTATGAGCTATAGTAGAATGTCCCATTAGTTAACGAATGGGGGTTAGATCGGACTAATGAGTTTAGCCGATTAATCTCGAATCGTTTGAGCCCATGATCTGTAGGTCCGTGAGGTCTCCCTACTACCTCGTAAATGGTTAAACTTTAGAGTAGTTTAAGAAATTAATTTGAAACATTCAAATTAATCGGAATAGGAGAATATATATTTAAATATGATTTAAATATATGAAGATGATTATTGTGCAAAAATTAATTTAATATTTGATATTAAAATTTTAGAAAATAATTTTTTCAGTTATTAAAATCAAAATTTATTTTTGAAATCAAATTTTGGTTTTAAAAACAAAAATTGGAAAAATCAGATTGCATGCTTCAAAATGGAAAATGTTGATTTTCCAATATCATCTTTTTCATGCTCACATAAAGTCCATTTCCTTTTCTTCATTAATACTCCAAGCATGAGCTGCAAGCCATGCATTTCTCTTCTTTGTATGTTCATCTGTAATAAATAAAGAAGTTTGGAGTGATTTGAAGGGAGGCTAACACAAATTTTTAGAGAAAATTTCAGTGAGAAGAAAGTGTTCTTCAAAGTGAGTTGCTATGAGTCTCTGTCTGTTCTTCATCGTTTCAAGTTGTTCTTAAGTCTCACAACTCGTTCTAAAGCTCCAAGAGGATAGTGAGGAAGATTTTGAGGTTGTTCACGGTGATCTTTGGTGAAGACTGCTGTTGTACAATAAGTTCTTGGAGAGTTCTTCAAAGATATGATCTTAAAATCCTCTTTTTAGAAGAGCATGCTTTGGTTTCTGCTAAAATTAGTGAATTTGAATGCTTATGGATCCTTGATACTTCTGCTGCATGTTATCTAACTCTAACAGTTAGCTCATTGGGGTGGAACTCTAGGACTTAAACTAAGAGGTTACACTTACAAGAATCATTAAGCTAGTTTAACATATTCTGGACCGAACAATGGTGACTAATAGTGACAGCAACAAGAAGTTGTTATGTCTATTAGTTGAGAATGTCTCATTTCAGTGAAGGGGTACTTGATCACCCTACAGTGACTTTTCTCCTGCCTCACTGAAACATCATTACAAAATTAGATGTCACTTAGGATACATTAGAATTTTGCTAAAATCGATTGATTGTTTAATTGATTAATGCAAAATAAACTAATTTTAAAATATTTTGTCATTTTCAGCAATTTATATAATGTCTACTACTACACTAAACTTGCTTGTCGCCGATAAGTTAACTGGCAGAAATTATGCTACTTGGAAAACCACGATCAACACGATTTTAATAATCGATGATCTTCGTTTTATCCTAATGGAGGATTATCCTTCTATTCCTGCTCAAAATGCTCCATGAAACGTTCGAGAGGCACATGAGCACTGAACAAGGGCGAACAAGAAGACCCGAGCATATATCTTGGCTAGTCTTACCGAAGTCCTGGCCAAGAAGCATGAGCCCATGCTCACAGCCTGTGAGATCATAGAAGCCCTGAGGGGAATGTCCGTGCAACTTAGGCACAACGTTCTTAAAGAAATCTTCAGTACCCGTATGCAAGAAGGGGCATCTGTTCGAGAACATATTTTTAACATGATGGCCCATTTCAATGTGGCGGAGATGAATGAGTCTACCATCGATGAAGCCAGTCAGGTTAGCTTTATATTGGAATTCTTACCTGAAAGTTTCCTCTATTTTCATAGTAATGTTGTTATGAATATGATTGATTACAACCTGACCACTCTGTTCAATAAGCTGCAGACTTTTTAGTCCCTATATAACAACAAGGACTAGAAACGTGAGGCAAATTTTGCTTCATCTTTTAAGAAGTTCCACAGAGGTTCAACCTCTGGAACTAAGCATGTACCTTCTTCCTTCGACACCAAAAAGTGGAAGAAAGAGAGAGATAGGAAGGGGAAAGCTAACCCTCCAGTTGCTACACAAGGACATAAAAGACCACCCGAGGCCGCAAAGAGAGTTTGTTTCCATTGCAACTAGGATGGTCATTGAAAAAGGGACTGTCCCAAATACTTGGTAGAAAAGAAGAAGGCCAAACAAGGTAAATGTGATTTACTTATTCTGGAAACCTACTTAGTGGAGAATGATGATTCTGCCTGGATTATTGACTTTGAGGCCACTAACCACGTTTGTTCTTCATTTTAGGGAATTAGTTCCTAGCAGCAACTAAAAACTGGTGACATGACGATGCGGGTTGGAACTGGACATGTCGTTTCGACTGTGGCAGTGGGAGGAATCCAGTTGACTTTATAGAATAAATTTCTTGTATTAGATAATGTTTATGTGGTTCCTGATTTGAAAATGAACCTTATTTCTGTAAAGTGTTTGTTAGAACAATCTTATGTAATCAACTTTTTTGTTAATAAAGTGTTTATTTCCAAATGGTGTTGATATTTGTTCTGCAAAACTGGAAAATGTCCCTTATGTGCTAAGACTGTTAGTTAGTAAGGCCCTTCATAATATTGAAATGTTTAAGACTGCAGTAACTCAAAATAAAGATTTAAAATTTCTCCAAAAGAAAATGCCAACTTTGACACCTAAGATTAGGTCACATAAATCTCAATAGGATTAAGAGCTTAGTAAAGAAAAAAACTTCTAAGTGAGTTAGAAGAAAATCCTTTACTAGTATGTGAGTCATGCCTTGAAGGCAAAATAACAAAAAGACCTTTTACTAGAAAAGGTCATAGGGCCAAAGAACCTCTTGAGCTCGTACATTCAGACCTTTGTGGTCCGATGAATGTCAAGGCTAAAGGAGGTTATGAATATTTCATCACTTTTACTAATGATTATTCTAGATATGGGTACGTTTACTTAATGCAACATAAGTTCGAGTCTTTTGAAAAGTTAAATAATTCAAGGCTGAAGTTGAAAATGCATTAAACAAAATGATTAAAACATTTAGATTTAATTGAGGTGGAGAGCTTATGGATTTATCTTTCCAAAACTATTTGATAGAATATGGAATAGTATCATAACTCTCAGCACTTGGTACAACTCAGCATAATGGTGTATCAGAAAGGAGAAATCGAACCTTGTTGGACATGGTTCGGTCTATAATTACACTTCCTTACCTGATTCGTTTTGAGGTTATGCAGTAGAGACTGCAACGTATATCATGAACTGTGTTCCATCTAAGAGTGTTACTAGAATACCTTTGAAATTATGGAATGGTCGTAAAGTTAGTTTATGTCATTTCAGAATCTGGTGTTTCCTTTCACACGTGCTTGAGGCTAATCCTAAGAAATTGGAATCACGTTCAAGATTATGCCTATTTGTAGGCTACCCGAAAGGAACGAGAGTGGCCTTTTCTTTGATCCAAAAGAGAACAAGGTGTTTGTATCTAAAAATGCTACTTTTTTTGGAAGAAAATCACATAAGGGAGCACAAGCCACGTAGCAAAATCGTGTTGAATGAAAATTTCCAAGAAATTATTGAATCTTCAATAAGAGTTGTTGAAGAACTCATTACCTCAACAAGAGTGGTTGAAGTAGGATGATCTAGTAGGTCAAATCCACCTCAAATGTTGAGGGAACCTCGACGTAGTGGGAGGGTTACGATACCCCATGTTCGCTATATGGGTTTAACAGAAATTATGGCTACGGTAGCTTATGGTGAAGTTGAGGATCCATTGTCTTACAAGAAGGCCATAGAGATTGTTGACAGAGATGATTGGATCAAAGCAATGAATCTCGAAATGGAGTTTATGTACATCAATTCAATATGGCATCATGTAGGTCAACCTGATGGGGTTAAACCTATAGGTTGCAAATGGATCTACAAGAGAAAACGGGTTACTAATGGGAAGGTATAGACCTTCAAAGCTAGATTAATGGCAAAGAGTGATACCCAGGTTGAGAGAGTCGATTATAAGGAGACTTTCTCACCTGTTGCCATGCTCAAATCTATCTAGATACTCATGTCCATTGCCTCATATTATAACTATGAGATTTGGAAAATGGACGTCAAGACTGCCTTTCTAAATGGCAATCTTGAGTAGACCATTTACATAGTGCAGCCCGAGGGATTCATAACCCAATGTTAAGAGCAAAAGGTTTGCAAGCTTAATCGGTCCATTTATAGACTGAACAAACATCACGATCTTGGAACATAAGGTTTGATACAGCGATCAAATCTTATGGCTTTGATCAAAACGTTGATAAGCCTTTTATAAGAAAATCATCAACAATTCAGTAGTTTTTCTAGTATTATATGTAGATGATATCCTACTCATTGGGAATGATGTAGGTTTACTGACTAAGGTTAAGCACTAGCTAGCAACCCAATTCCAAATGAAAGATTTACAAGAGGCTCAGTTTGTTTTAGGTATTCAGATCTTTTGGGATCGAAAAAACACAATGCTAGCTCTGTCTCAAGCGTCATATATTGACAAGATGCTTGTCAAATATTCGATGCAGAACTCCAAGAGGGGATTATTATCTTTCAGGCACGAAGTTACATTGTCTAAGGAACAATGTCATAAGACACCTCAAGAGGTTGAGAAAAT
The DNA here is from genome assembly GCF_009727055.1 of Benincasa hispida. NCBI lineage: Eukaryota > Viridiplantae > Streptophyta > Magnoliopsida > Cucurbitales > Cucurbitaceae > Benincasa > Benincasa hispida. The sequence goes on along the minus strand of NC_052351.1, from coordinate 12,898,128 downwards.
GAGACGGATCCCCTATGCATCGACTGTTGGCAGCCTGATGTATGCGATGTTATGTAGTAGACCTAACATCTGCTATGCACTAAGATAGTCAGTAGATATCAATCTAATCCATGATTAGATCACTGGACTACCATTAAGAACATCCTCAAGTATCTATGGAGAACGAAGGACTATATGCTCGTGTATGGTTCAAAGGATTTGATCTTTATAGAATACACAAACTCTGATTTTCAGACTGATAAGGATTCTAGGAAATCCATATCAGGATCAATGTTCACTCTTAACGAAGGAGCTGTAATCTGGAGAAGCACCAAACAAGGGTGCATCGCTGACTTCACCAAGGAGGCTGAGTAGGTAGCAGCTTGTGAAGCTGCTAAGGAAATTGTATGACTCAAGAAATTCTTGACTGATCTGGATGTCGTTCCAGATATGTTGAAGTATATCACATTTTATTGTGATAATAGTGGTGTTGTAGTTAATTCCTGAGAGCTTAGGAGTCACAAGTGCGGGAAGCATATAGAGCGGAAGTATCATCTCATCTGAAAGATTGTGCATCGAGGAGACGTGATCATTATGTAGATAGCTTCAAAGCACAACGTCGTTGATTTGTTTACAAAAGCCCTCACGGCTAAGGCGTCTGAGGGTCACCTGCACAGTATAGATCTATAGGACAGGCCATGTCTAGACTAGGGCAAGTGGGAGATTTTGTACTGGACGCGTGTTTATGCCCTAGTTTATTATTTGTGTACTTTGTATTTTGACTATATTGTACACCCTACTAGCTTTAGGTCAAGTGGAAGATTGTTAGATTTGATGCCCTAAATCTCATAAGGTTCTATAGTTTGTAAATGTTGTGTACAAACTCATTGTTTATTTAATAAGATATATGATATTTTATTCCATTTTTTGTTGCATTAATCACAAAGCAATAAACTAAGTTCCATGGTTATCTTGTAAATTAAACATGTATGTAGAGACATACGGATGGATCATGGTCTATAGTGGAGTGCCCGATAGTTAATGGATGGTGAATAATTTAATTAAAGAGTTTAATTAATTATTCACGAACCATTGAAGCTTCAAGCTACAGGTCCATGAGGTCCCCTCGGTAGATCATCGAATTTTATGAGAATCAAGTTTTGGATTAATTTGAATTATTTAAATTAATTGAGGGAATTAATTATATATGATTAATTAAGTTTATGTAATTATATATGATATAATTACTATAATGTATTTGATACGTTATAATATAAAAAATTATGAGAGGAATTAAATGTTTGAATATAATTCAAATGTTAATTATATGAATTAGATTCATATAATTAAAATTTAATGTAAATATGGTTATATATTAAATACCATAAGAGAGAGAAAAGAAACTATAGGTTATATATTGTATATGATACAATATTAAATTATATGTTATATGTTATATGTTATATATGATATAACATATGATTGCATAATATATAATAAACTAGTTATTATATATATTTGTTATAATTTTAATTGTGAATTAAAATTATTTATTAATTATTTTATTATTAAATAATTTTTTAATTATTTAATTTTAAAGTAATTAAGGGAGGGAGTTTACATCTCCTCCCATCTTTTTCTGTCCACCACTCACATAAGAAGTGATAGAAGTCTCTCCTCTTAAACCTACAAAAAAAAAAAAAAAAAAGAAAGTTGCTCTCTGTAAGTTTTTTTTTTTTGAGTTTTTTGCTTTCCCAAGGTTTTTTCCTCTCAAATCCTTCATTCTCCCTCAATCCCAAAACACTCCAAAGCTCATACCTCCTAGATTCTCACCAGAGAATACTGAGGACTCCTTCGTGGTAGTGTTCGAGGGATTTGTTTGAAACGTGTTCAAGGGTAAGTTTTCCTAAAAAATTTTTGGTTTAAATTCTTTTTTGGCATGTTGTATTATTTAATTTTTCCCAAATGCATGTGCTGTAAAATTGTTTTTTTAAAACGATTGGAAATTGGGATAATCCACTTCTGTTGCAATCCCCTTCACAAGGATTCCTTCATCTGATACCAATTGAAAAGGTGATAGGATGACTCGTCCCTCGATATACGGATGTTAAATGAAAAGCACTGACAACCACTGAAACAACAAAATACTAACAACAAGTAAACAAATAGAGATACACAAAAATTGGTAACCTAGTTCGGTGATGTACCACTTACGTCTAGGGGGTAGTGTGCCCAGGAAAGATAATCCACTAATATTAAAGAGTTAAGTAGTTTACAACGCAGTACTTATCTGTAATATACGACCACTACAATGACTCAAGTAGAGCTTAACTCACTTATCACCTGGGCTCTCTCTAGAAATGAGACTCTCTCTCAAGTGAACTTAGTGTTGGGGTTGATGCCCTAAAGTCTCGTGTTCTGTAGTTTGTAAACAGTTTGTACGAACGCTTGTGATGTATAATATATGATATTTTACTTCACTTCTTGATTTTGCTCAGTTAATTGTTTTATTTGCTTTACCACAAACTAATAAACCGAAAATCCCTAGTTATTTGGATGTAACTTATGCATGTATGTGGTGACATACAACTGGATCATGACAGGGCTCCAATTATATGGCAATATCAAAAGAGAATAAAAGAGAAAAGGGGAAATCGGCGGTTGAATCGGTTGAGAGTTGTTGTCAAGGTTGTTAGGAGAGGTTGAGGTTTAAAAAGAAGGAAGCAAACAAAAGAGAGGGGATTCTGAATATTGAGAAGTGAGGAAGATGAGCTCTCGAGAGTGGAGTTCGGAAGACACTGTCGTGGAGAAGCCATCGCAGTGTAATGTTCATCGTCTACGTCCATTAGGCGATTGTGTAGTAAAGCTCAGTGATCGTATAGCATTAGGTAGACGATCGTATAGCAAAAGGTAGACAATCGTATAGTAACTGAAAAGGCGATCGTGTAATAGTAATAGCTCAACGATCATGTAGGAGTTTGTGGGTGATCGCAGAGGATTTAGTAAGAGATCATTTAGTGATACTGAGCGATCGGGTAATAGATTGTAAACGATTGTTTAGCGTCTGGTAAGCGATCGAGTGATAAGTGTAAGCGACCGTTCGGTCTTGTTTACTCGATTCATTTAATAAAGAAGTTGTTCATAGTTTAACCGCTTTCTTGGAGATTATACCCATCTGTTAAGAACTTCAAGAATCAGTTTCCTAACAAATTGGTATCAGAGCAAAACACTTGGGCAAGCATGGTTCAGAAACGTTTTAAAGAAAAACTGGAATTACTAGAACAAGAGTTCTGAGGATTCAAAGTCAAAATACAGAAATTGCTGACCATAGAGGAGAACTTGGCGTTGTTGGCGAAGAACGTAGAGAATCTAGGATTACACGTAGAGAAGCATCAACAGATGCTCTTCTCTCATGTTACAGAACTGGCCAAGGGAAAGTCAAAAGTGACGGAAGAGGGAAAAAGATTGAATACCCATAATGTGTGCGAAGCAAATAGTTCGAGGAAAGCCGCCGGAGAAGATGCGATTGGCAACCGAAGCAAATTGAAGAAAGTCGAAATGTCAGTATTCAGCGAAAGGGATCCAGATGCATGGTTATTCAAAGCAGACCACTATTTTCAAATTCATAAGTTGACGAAAACTGAGAAGATGACGGTGGCAGTTGTGAGTTTCGACGGTGCTGCGTTAGATTGGTACCGGTCAAAAGAGGGTAGAGAATCGTTCAAGTACTAGGAGGACTTGAAGAAAATGATGCTTATGCGATTTCGATCTTTAAGAGAGGGATCAATCTGTGGAAGATTTCTGGCTATTAAACAAGAAACAACGGTGGAAGCATATCGAAATTTGTTCGATAAGTTAGTGGTACCGTTGCCACATCTACCAAACGAGTTCCTTGAGGAGACATTCATGAATGGTTTAACGCCAGGGATAAAGACGGAAGTTAAATGCTGGGAACCCACCAGGTTAGTGCAAATGATGTCGTTGGCACAACGTGTCAAAAATAAAGAAAATGCGCGAGCTGAAACCAGACGAGCGCGAATATATGGGGGTAAGTTCCACAATTCGAACGCTTCAAGATCCAATCTTGACAATGTGAATAAATCAGTAAGAGGCAATGATTTGAAAGAAGGGGAGAATACCGGAGAGTCGTTTTCGATGGAGACCATTACATTGCGAGGAACATCGAGTAATGATAATCAGAGAGAAATTCCGGCGAGAAGATTAATAGATGTTGAATTCCAATCGAAGAGAGAAAAAGGGCTCTGTTTCTGGTGCGATAAAAAATACACTATTGGACATCGGTGCAAAGGGCGAGATTCGAGAGAATTGACATTGCTGGTGGTGCAGGCATCCGGAGAGGAGTGGGAGCTACATGAGGAAGACGAAGCGAGAAAAACGATGTTGGAATTGCGTATGTTGACGTTGAGTAAGGAAATTTCATCTGTTACTGAACTAAGAGTGAACTCAGTTGTGGGATTGACAAACCCACGAACAATGAAGATTGGAGGGGATATCAAAGGACAATCGATAGTGGTATTGATAGATTGTGGATCGACACATAATTTCATATCAGTAAGTTTAGCGAATCGACTGCAGTTGAACGTCACAACCACGACCAGCTACGGAATAGTTTTGGGATCTAGACCTGCGCTGCAAGGCAAGAGAGTATGCCAAAATGTGGAAATGAAGCTAGGAGATTGAAGAATGTGTGACAATTTCGTTCCGCTGGAGTTGGAAGATGTTGACGTGATTTTAGGGATGCAATGGTTACACTCTTTAGGAAAAATGGAGGTCGATTGGCAGAATTTGACAATATCATTTGTTCATGAGGGGCGACAAATTACTCTGCAAGAGAATCCGAGTCGGATGGAGGCTGACGTTAGTCCGAAATATACGATGAGGATATGGGATGGGCTCTGCGAGTATTTCAAAAGCATTGTAAGATGACTCAAGAGAAAATGAAGAAGATTGGCAAAGAGGTAGTTGAACAAATAGAGCTTTACCTTGAGGACAAGGTAAAAGTGGAGGGAAGGGAAATGACAGAGCTCCAATTATATGAAAATATCAAAAGAGAATTAAAGAGAAAAGGGGAAATCGGTGGTTGAATCGGTTGAGAGTTGTTGTCAAGGTTGTTGGGAGAGGTTGAGGTTTAAAAAGAAAGAAGCAAACAGAATAAGGGGGATTCTGAATATTGAGGAGTGAGAAAGAGGAGCTCTCGAGAGTGGGAGTTCGGAAAACGCTGTCGTGGAGAAGCCATCGCAGTATAATGTTCATTGTCTACGTTCATTAGGAAATCGTGTAATAAAGCTCAGCAATTGTGTAGTATTAGGTAGATGATCGTATAGCAAAAGGTAGACGATCGTATAGTAACTGAGAATGTGATCATGTAATAGTAATAGCTCAGCGATCGTGTAGGAGTTTGTGGGTGATCGCGGAGGATTTAGTAAGCGGTCGTTTAATGATACTGAGCGATCGGGTAATAGATTGTAAATGATCGTTTAGCGTCTGGTAAGCAATGGAGTGATAAGTGTAAGCGATCTTCGATCTTGTTGACTCAATTCTTTAATAAAGAAGTTGTTCATAGTTTAACTGCTTTCTTGGAGATCATACCCATCTGTTACGTTAATAAAGAACTTCGAGAATTAGTTTCCTAACAGATCATGTCTTAAGTGATAACCAAAATGGTCTGTAGTATATGAATGTAGGATGGAAACCTTATCCTGGTAACGCTACGAATGCGGCCTGCTTTGTGGAATGGTCATAAGTGTTGTGACTTGTCACAGATGGTCTGATCCTAATCATTCGTGTAGGGGACATGCGAGCTAGGGCGTTCTATACAAAGAGTTTGTATAAGACCTGACCACGAAGTGTTAACGTCTCGTTATATAATACTGTTCATGACAGAGACTTCACTTCACCAAGATGACCATAGGTAACATGACCTCAATCCTGAGTGAGTTGGGAACTTCTGCCATTGAGGGCGGTTCTTTGATTTGCATGGGTGCAAGTGGCCAAGTCGCCAACTCAAACCTATAAACTTTGGAGATTCGTTTGATTTGGGAGCTGGGAACTCAACTACACAAAATGGAATTCACTCCTTCCCCGAAGCAGGGGAAAGTAAATAGATAGCTCCCTTAAGGGTTGATTCCAGGGCTTGAACGATGTGGCGTCACACACCTTCTCTTGCCCGAGAGGTATTCACACATAGTTGGACTATGTTGTATTGTTCATTAGAGGAATCAGTGGTACTTAAGATGTGAGATGTAACTACAAGCGCAAAATGGTAAATTGGCCCAGTTGTACTTACGAATATCTGTAAAGGGTCATCATAGTCATAATTTGTTATATCCGATGGACACAGAAATATATCTGTGGTAAGAAGAGTTCAGCTGTTGGTCTTTAGTGGAATATCTGACAGTTACGAATAGTGGATCTCGTGGCTAAAGAGTTTAGTCAGCTATTTACGTACCGTTGGAGCTTCGAGCCACGGGTTCATAAGGTCCCATTGGTAGCTTGGATAAAGTTGAGAATTAGTTTTTGAGTCAGTTTGAAATGTTCAAATTGACAAGAGAGAGTTTGATTATATATGATTTAATTGAACTGATTAATTATATATGATATAATTGACTAAATGTATGAGACATTATTTTGGAGAAAATTAGATATAAATATGATTTATATCAAGTAGAGGAGCAATTATTATAGCAGATATGTGATATCAAACTATAGGTTAAAAATATAATATGATTATATTCATTATTTATTGAAATAGGCGGTTATGAGATAATTGGCCGCTCCTGAATCATGCAAAAGTGGGAAGATTGATTTCAGTTCTTGTAACTGAAGAATAAAATGAAAATTGTTTTCATTTTGTGAGATACGCAAGAAAATCACTCATGGTGTGAAAACTTTACGACTGCTTAGCGTTGAGAGCCTATACTATAATGCCCATTATCCTAAATGATCGCGCACCTGCGTACTAGACGATCACACGCGATTTCAAAATGATCACTTACCTTTTCTAAATGATCGCTTAGTGCGTCGAGCAGACCTAAACAATTGCTTAACATTTGCTAGACGATCGCTTAGTAAAACCTACACGATCGTGTACCTTTCTCTAAATGACGAGCACCCGACTATACGATAGTCATCTACTATCTCCCACTTGCTTGTTCGTACTACACGATCTTCTATTCCTTCTCTCTCTACCATTTCTATCAAAGTCTACCCTTTGGATTCTCATTCCGAGAATACCGAGGGCTTCGAGTGGTAGTGTTGTCCCCAGTTGCTATTGGTTCGTGCGGTGTCGATTGTGTAGACGACTGTGGTGCTGCTAGGCGACTATTTGCTGGGCGATAAAGAGCATAGAGGAATTGCTTTCGCTGGACTGAGTTCGATTGAAGACTGTCTTCAACTGGTACATTTACCCAGTCTTTTGTATTTTAATTGTTAAAGCATGTCTATAATTAGTGTTACAATGCATATCTATTTGTTAGAATGTATGTGTAGTAATTCGGTCACAATAAAATCGAAAAAATCTGAACCCACTCATGGATACTCTTGTTCAAGAGTTCCTTCACTTAGAGGAGTGTTTATCACCTTGGCTTCCAACGATAAGTGAGACTCCTCTCACTATGTTATCTTTCCTCAAATAAGTGAACTTCCTTCACTGATTAATCTTAGGATACCCCTAAGATGGAAACTCCTTCTCCGAAGCTGAACCATAGGCTCCCCCTAAGACTAAAAATCCCTTCTCTGGCAACAATGGGTTAGGCTTTCCCTAATACCATGATTTACTTCAAAATATTGCACTTTAACTGATGTAGAACTTGCACAACGGAATAGTGGGCAACAAACAAGAACACGATGATGCACAATAATGGTCGTAAAGAAAAAATCGTCTTGTTTGATTAACAAAAGCGAAAACCCTAAGAAAGGGCCAAAAAACTTATGAAACCGTGGCCAAATAAAGAAAGAATGTCTAGAAGATATTTTTGTTTTTGTCAAAATAAGATCCATCATAAATAGGAAAATATCGATCAAAATAATTTTGTTGAGATTTTTCAATTTAGGAATATTCCACAAATGAATTCCACAAAATAATTTAGAAATAAAAATATTCCACAAATGAATTCCATATTAGGAAAAAAAAATCTGTAGGATAATGACTTGTCTGAGGCAGATGTTAAGATAACATTTGTGACAATTGTGATAACCACCAGAAACTGCCTTAGAAAAAATATAAAGACAATCATTATTAATAATAATACTTGTTATAGGTAAATTTGGACTTGGTAAGAACAAGTTAAATTCAATACTACTTGAGTTCGAATAAAATGAAAACAAGGTTCAAGACAAAACTACCAAACTCAATCCCCAAAGAGGTCATGGATTAGATGAGTCGTAAACCAAAGTGTTTGTGGGCCCACCTCACCCTCGATTAGGAATGATGCTTAGCCCAACCTTTTTGGCCCAGAGGTAAAAACTAGTATAGAAATCGGAATGAAAGGTACGTTTGTATTTTTAAAGAACAAAACAAGTATAGAAATAGAAATGGAAGAAAGTCATCTAGGGATGGAAAAAATTTTCGCGAGTCCCCGACCCGATCAGGGCGGAAAATCCCTGGTTTGATCGGGGACGGGGGTCAAACTGCCCGAACTCGAACCCAATCCCCGTTTCCTGTCTCAATTTTTTTTAATTGTTAATATATATATATATATATATATAATTATATAATAAAAAGTGTAAAACAATAATAAGAATAATAATAATAATATAAAATTATATATTGCTGAGTTGTTTCAGTTTTTTTTTTAAAATCTAATATAATAATTTAATTTTTATTAATTATAAAAAAAACATGTAATGTTAATTTAAACAACTATATGTAACTATAATACTAATTTCTCTATATAAAATTTACTATTAAATATAAATATTAAATTTAGTTAATTTTAACTAAATAATAAATATAATAAAATAAAAGGCGGGATTTTTCCCGCGGGGATTCCTGACTCCTCCAAAATGGGAAATGGGATGGGGCGAGGATAAAAAATCTCGCGGGGACGGGATGGGGAGTGCATCCCCGCCCCACCTCGACCCCTGTTGTCATCCTAAAATTGGGTGTTCATGGGTTGGGTTGAAAGACTTTTCAGACGCAACCCAATCGTTCGGTTGTAAATCTTTTCAACCCAAATAATCCTTATTAGAAATGAACCCAACCCAACCCAACCATGAAATATTTGGGTTGATTGATTCGGGTTAGTTGGGTCATTTATTTAAAATTTTGTTCTAAAAAAAGGCCGAGACAGACATTTATATAATCAAATCACATTCAATTATTTTATTCAATTCTCAAACTCTCACTCTAATTTAATTATTTTCATATATTGAATTAAGATTAACAACTCAATTTCAATTTATATAGTGAAAATTTTCTTTCTAAAGTGCAAAGAAATTAATTTTGAGAGTTGTTGAAGAATAAATTATTCAAAAAAGATTGAAATTAAACAAAACTAAAATCAATATATGTATAAATAATTGTGTTATGAGTAATAGAAAAAACATATTTTAAAGTTAATAATAAATTCGGGTTAGTTGGGGTTGGTTTGGGTTATATTAGGTGAACCCATGAACCAACCCAACCCATAAAATTTTCATTTATTTGAACCCAACCCAACTCAACCGCACGGGTTGGGTTGAGTTGATCAGTTTTTTCGAGTCATCGGGTTTTTTGAATTCCCCTACCTAAAATCATCTGATGAAAATCGATCGAATGTCTCTTGATTGAAGATGATTAGGACGAAACTTGACACTAGAATGAAACAAGACCAAAATTTACCGCTCCAAATGCCATTGAATGACCATTAGTAGCCCCTTCCCAATTTCATTTTAGAAACACAAATGGAATTACTTCAAATAGAACTAAAAGTATGTTTGGAATACATTTTCAAGTGTTCAATTTAAAAAACAAATCATTTTTTTTATAAAAAAAAAAAAATAAATGTTTTAGCAACCATTTAAAATAGTTTTTGAAGTATATTTTAAACAATTTTTATCAAAAATGTTTAAATAAAAATGGATTTTTTGAAAAATACTTTTTTCTCGAGTCAATCAAAACGAACGCTAAAGTGGTCTACCAAAGTTGACTCGTATCCTCTCCTTTGAGTTTGTGTTGCACTCTTTCATTCACGTGTTATTCTAGTTTTCTTTTGGCATTATATATAATATTCAGACAATTGCTAGGAAGACTAATAGCTTAATAATGTTTAATCTTGAATACGAATGGTTATCACATTTTATCCCAAATTCATTGTATTAGAATGTGGGTTGAAGCTAGAAGGGAGAAGATAGAAAGTTGCAAAATCGAGAGCCAATTTTTAATTAATTAACATATCTATAATATATATAAAAATAGGAATGATAAATAAACTTTTTTTTGGGACACTTTTATCCTTGCATAATTTAAAAATACCTCAATTAACTTCATGATACTCTTTTTCTACCAACTACCCCTCTCCTTCTCAACGTCCTCATGAAATACCACATCGCACTCCTCCAAAAATCTACTTTTCTCTCTAATACTTCTCTTTCTTTCTCTCGTTGATCCACCCCTTACTCTCTACTATCTCTCCTAACTCCTTCAAATTCTGTATAAGTACATCCTTTCTTTCTTTCATTCATTCATGCTCACGTCAAAAACCAATAGATTATATCATCTTTGTTTTATCACCTAATCATTCTCCTCTTTTAGTTTTCATTTCTATTTTATCTAATTTCGTTATAAATATGCGTGTGTGTAAATTTTTCTTTACTTCTTTATTTTCTTTTCATAGAAATGGAGATAAGAGATCATAGAAATGTAGATACGAAAAATGCAAAGTTCAAATGTCTCAAATATTCGAGGTAATATCCTAATTTATTTTATTCTTCTATCTATTTATAGTCCCAATTATATGTTTTTCTTTTTGACCTGTTTGCATTCTTTTTTAATAGGGGAACCAAATTGGAGTCACCCACAACACAACACAATATTTCTTCACAATAATGACAAATGTCTTATAGAAAATCATACAAAGACTTCATTGTTGGGAATGGTTTCTTGATGGCTATTTCAATTGTAATATTGTTAACTAGAACAATTATAAGCAATTATCACCGCATTATAATGAATGAGAAATTATTCATGGTACTTTTCACCACATTATACCGAATGAGAAATTGTTCATGATATATATATATATATCATTTGTCTATAATTTTTTTTCATATAATCTATTTTCTTCATACAATTTGAAATATTAATAAAAGAACTAAAATAAAACTCATCATTGCAAGTTCAAATAATATAAATAAAATGCTTTTGACATTTTTTTAGACACATATAAAACAATTAAATATAATAATTTAGATATGAAAAATCATCATCAAGAAATTACTTTCATTTAATTAGACACTCAAATTCCACCATAAATTGTTGTTAAATGCCATAAATTTAAAGAGAAACTAAAAAAGATTAAATTAAAAATTATATTAAATATGAAAATTTTGAAATATAATTAATGAATATTATCTTTTAACTTAACTTTTTCTTTTTATTTCTACGCTCTCTCCAATTTTACATTTGTGTCACTCAATTCAATATATTTTTTCTCCTTTTTTCCATCTGAATTCTCATCTGCCATGCTAAATTTTAATTTCCTATCATCAATTAAAACTTTCCTCTCGAAAAAATTATTAATTTCAAATTTTAATTCTAAAAGGTTTTCTCAATTTATTTCCAGAATTAATTTTATCAATTCATTTGTTCTAAATTACAAGTAATAGATTAAGTTACAAATATTATATTGATTGAGCAAACCATTATATATTTAAAAATAAAATGTCAAAAGTTTTGGAATCTTGATAATTTTGTAACATTTTTACACTTTATAACGATATAAAAGTTTGATATTTCTTTGTTACAAAGATAAAATAACTTATAAATTCTCTTCATTTGTATTTCTTCTTCTTTTTCAACTTCATCATTCTCAAAATTTAAGATTATAGTGTGGTAGTTTACAATAATCTACAACACTAAACTTTTTATTAATTACAAAGTAATGTTGCCTAAGATTTATATAACATTTTATTTTGATAAATATGTTTTAGTGGAGGAGGGTTATTTGATAGGCGACAAAACTAAAGTTAATTTGTGAGATTGTAAGTATTCTTTAATCTTAAATTAAAGTGCACATAGATTTTGTATTCTTGTTAAAATTTAATTTTAATATTAATAATATTTTTTTTTTCAAAATGAGTATAGTTCTTAAAATATTATATTAAAAATAGATTATTATTAATAATAAATATCTCACAAATTAACTTTTATTTCGTGGCTTATCAAATATCCCATAAATTTTTGTAGAATTTAAATTGTGAGATATAGTATATTACTTCTATTAAAAGTAAATTTTATGTCAGTTTTTTTTAAAAAAAAAAAAAAAAAATGATTATAGATTTATGTGAGTTGAAGTAATATTATTCACGACAAGAATAAATTTGTAGAGTTTAATAATGATAGCCCGATCTAGAGAGGTAAATGTTAATAATAATGATACTAATTGATTTCGTGCCTTTCCCGTCCCGCTGGTGTACATTAAGAAAATTAATGATGCTATTAACTCTTCAGTAATTGGAATTTAGAAACAATAATAGTAAATTAATATAGAGGAATTGGAATGGATAGCAACATTTTAGGTTGTATTTGAAAGATTAGCAACGACAGAAGCAGAATTTGATGCTACTACAAACCTGGAACATGAGAAAGCCCAATATTTCAGCCCAGTTTCAGCGGCCCACTGCCCAGCCCACCATGGACCATTAGGTATATTTTGGAACTCCAAATCGAAGATGATTATGAGTATATAAACTATGACAACAAATAAAACCATAAAATTTACGTTAAAAATAGGCAATATAGTACTATTTTGAATATATGTGAAGGGTGAAGAACGTCTACAAGTGCATTCCAAATCATAATAGTATTAAGTTTACTCATAATATTTATTATTGTAAACATGTTAAAAGTATTTTAGCATTTTATTATCAATTTTATTTACGACACAATTATGTGGTCTAACGTCATTTGCCTTTTATCAGAAAAATGAATATAACTTAAAGTTGCATCACTTATGTATTATCAATCTCAAGATCAGAAGTTCGATCCCCACTTAATATGTTGAACTTATGCACCACTTAAGGAATACAAATTATTTTTTGTTTCCTAATGATAAAATCATATACATTAGTTTAAATTTATTGAGAGTAGATTAATTAGGATGATATTTTAACCTTCATTTTTACCGATTAGTAAAAGAAAAAAAAATCAGGTACCTATGTTTCGTTGAAGACGTTACCTTATGGTATAGTACAGATGGGTGATATGATGGATCATGGGAGTAAAATAACAGCAAAAGAAGAGAAAGGGTTAAAATAGTACTTTCAACTTTACAGATAATTTCTTGGAAAAGGATTTAAATCATTAAATAATTAATAGAATATTAATGACGTCTTTATTTATATTTGAATAAATAAAATAATTTAGGGAGGTGTATGGGAATATCTGATAACTTCATATTGACGTTTGTGCCTCCGCAAGAATACAAGAGGACAGTTCTTAGTCCCCGTCATATGACGTCACCTTGAAGATAATTGTTTATTTACTTATTTAACCCTCCCACTATCATTATAAGTCGTATGAGATTTTTGGACTTATTTGGGTTTGGTGTTTCTTAAATCAAATCCATAAGCTTATGATATAAAGTGGTTAAGTTAGCTAATAAAATAAGGGAACCGTAATTATCGAGCTAATTAAACCTAATTAGTATCATAGGTCCAAAATAATGTTTATGGCATGTTATGATGTAGATACTTTTTCGAGTAGTGATGTGATGTGGAGAAAGATTGTTGTATATGAGAATGATGTTATCAAATTCATTTGAGAAAACCTAATTTTTTATTTAGTATCTAATTAAAATAGTTTAATTTATGAAAAAGGTTTCAATCCTATTTTGGTTTTTGAACTAATGTATTTCTAGAAAATTCAGTTGTGGATAAGAATAAAGGAGTGTTTGGTAAATTTTAATTTTAAATTAGAAAAAACTAGTTAAGGTGTTTGGTAAATTGATAATAAATTAGTGCAAACTTAGTTATATAATTATTTGAAAATATATATGATTTTAATTGCAACTATTTTTGTTTAATTGAAAAAATTATGAAATAATTTTTTAAAAAAAATAATTGTTATAATAACTTGAACCAATTAAAATTTGGAATAAATGTGAGCAAATAAATTAATGAAATGAAAATTTGATAGGGGAAGTGGAGATAAATTTTAAGCTAAAATCTAAAAGTTTCATCAAATAACTTTTCCAGATTACAACAATTTAAAAAGTGATTATGGGTAAACTAATAAATAAGTTGTTTTACCAAATAGCCTTAAGATTCTCCTAAAATAACTTTTTAAGATTTCAAAGCTTTTTACAATTTCAAAAGCAATCCCAAACGGGCCTTAGTCCTGAACTTTTAAAAAGTGTTTATTTTGGTCTTTATTATTGTAATTTTGTTAACTCTTTCATGCAATTGCGTATAACATATGTTAAGCAAAATGAAAGTGAAGTAAATTGTCAACAATAAAGTATTGAATGACCAAAATTTTGAATACAAAATGACTTTTGAGTTCTATAGAAAATCGTTGTACCACCTAATTCAAAATTGAAACCTTATATTTTTTTTAGTACAACTAACTTATTTGGCAGTCTGATTATCTAAAAATATAAGACATCTCATCATTTTGTTTAAGAGTTAACAAAATTTTAATAGTATAGGTACCAAATGAGCACTTTTTAAAAATTTAAGAACTAGAATAGATATTTTTTAAAATTTGGGCACCAAAATATAATAAATTTTAAAATTCAGTAACTAAAATAAAATTTAAACTCAAATTCAAATATAATTGGATAGATTAGGAACTAATTACTATTTTTAAAGTTATTATTTGTTATCTCTAATGAAGTTATTGAACTTAAACAAAAACATAGTTAAAAATTTGTTGCACATAGAAATATATTTTTTTTATTGTTTAAATAATAGATTACTCACGATATTAAGAGGAGATAATCATGGTTATTATCCAAGAGCAAGAGGTCGTTGTCTTCATCATGAAATATTGTGCAAAACATATGAATAAGTGGACTAAATATTATTAATTTAATATAGAATTGTATAGGTACGCTTAGCAATCATCAAGTTTCAAAATTTAATTTTTAAAAACGCAACTTACAAATACTATATTTATTCACTTTTTTTTTTCTTTTTTCTAATTCTCTTTTTTTACTAAAGATAAAAATGGTAAAGAAATTATAAGAAAACAACCCAATTAAAACAAAAAATCAGAAACTTAAAATTAAGGAGATACACCACCATTAGTTTTCTGTTATCTGATTTTCTATTTCTTGTTTTTTTTGAAAAACAGACTTATTTGGTAAGATTTTGTTAGATAATCATCTATCCTTTATTTGATAACATATGAGTTTAGTTTTAAAAAAAATAAAAATAAAAAATTTAAGCCTATAAAGACACTATATCCTATCATAAATCTATTTATTTTGTTATTCACGTTCTATAATGTTTTCAAAAAAATCAAACTAAAATTTGAAAACTAAAACAAAAAATAATAAAAGAACTTATTTTTATTTTTCAAAATTTAGCATCAAAACTTCGAGTGTCTATTAAAAAATAAAATAAAATAAATCATAGTATAGAATTTAGGTGAAAGTAACCATATATTAAAAATCACAAAAGTAAAAATAAAAATATTAACAACGGGGACCTTAATTTGTTATTCTAAAAATTAAGCTTATAAAAACTATTTACACTTATTGATATTTTTATTTTGTTATTATGTTTTAAGAATGGTTTCAAAATTCAAGATAAGTTTTGAAAACTAAAAATATATATATATATATATTCTTAAAATTTAGCTAAAAAATTAAATTATTTACTTAGAAAAAAAACGATAATTAAGAAATTGTGTTCAGTGAACATATTAATTTGTAATTAGAGGAGTACAATATGAGTTAATGACTAGGTTTAATAGACGCACTAGGTTTAATATTAAATGAGTTGGAAATTAATTTTCAATGAAATGAGAAGCCATGGAAAGCGTTGGGCCCACTAACAAACCACTCGGGTTGGAAAGTCTGAGAATTAGCCAGCCCAGCCGCCGGTTACGACTCCCTAGTCGGCAATTGCGTATTTTTTGCGCACATGATTCCGTGTCGGTGGCTCTCATTTTTCTTTTTCATATGATCGTTTTTATTTTCTTATAAATATCATTATTGTAAATAGTAACTTTTACATTTTCATTTGGGAGATTTTTAAAGGTAAGAAAAATAGGAAAAATTATTTACACAAAATAGTAAAATTTAATCATTTTAGGTTTCTATCGAATTTCACGAATAGATATTGATATACTTCTATTAACCTCTATCAATGATGAAACTTCTATCGGCTTCTATTACTTAATAAATGCTAATAGAAGTCTACCGGTGTCTATCTTTTTTATTATTTCTATATATAGTTTGAAAATTTTTCTATATGTAATTTTTTTTTCATT
Organism: Benincasa hispida; assembly: GCF_009727055.1. Classification (NCBI taxonomy): domain Eukaryota; kingdom Viridiplantae; phylum Streptophyta; class Magnoliopsida; order Cucurbitales; family Cucurbitaceae; genus Benincasa; species Benincasa hispida. The sequence goes on along the minus strand of NC_052351.1, from coordinate 12,881,492 downwards.
TTTATCCCAATGTTACGTAAATATATGAAATAGTCCTCATTTAGTTCATTCCCACCTCCTTCTTTTATTTCTCTTCTTTTTTTTTTTTTTCCCATAGAAAACTTACCAATAGTCCAATACAATTTTTGTTCAATTGTATTTTAAATGTCATTTTAAAGATTAAAACATATGCATTACAAGAATTGAGAAAGAAATTATTGTAAATATCTTGTAGTTTTGAAACTTTTTATAATAAAAATATTGATAAGATAATTAAACTAATCAAGACTTTTAATATCAAAGTTTCAAACCTACCTAGAAAAATTTATGATAAATTTAAAGTACGTTTAGATTGATTTGAGAAAAATATATATTTTTAAAAAATTACTTTTATTTAAACAATTTTGATAAGAACTAATTAAAATATATCTGAAAAACTATTTTAAGTGTTTGCGAAACACTTTATTTTCTTTTTAAATGATTTATTTTTTAAATTAAATACTTAAAAAATATATTCCAAATAGATGGTTAATTTATGGGCTAATAATTCATATATGTGTCTTCTAATATCACCAAAACTACCCAATTCTTTCAAATCCTTCTAAAAAATATTTGTGATTAGTTTATTATTAAAATATAAAATATTAATTGGAAAAAAAAAATCGTCAAACCGAGGATTGAGTTTCAAAAAATCAATGCCAGCACATGGGGACGAGAATCAAAATTAAAAAATAAAAAAGAAAAAAGAAAAAAAAACACACAGTCAAAGTAACGCCTGGAGGTCAATGCCCAGTTCTATATGAGTCCACGTGGTGCAATCTAATTGGCCAGCTCTAACTAATATGCAAACCTAAACCATTTCATTTCTTAAAGTTTAAATACTAATTTATTGTTTATTTTGATTCCTTTTCGCTTTATAGTTACAAAATATTCATATATTTTTAACTTTTTTTCTAATTTTTGTATTTTCAAAATTACTATTTTGATCTTTTTATTTTCATTCTATTTTTAAGAGATCAAAATGATGGATTTTGAACCATGATTAAAAGTATAATGGTTATAATAAATATTTTAAAAATACAAGACCAAAGTGAACTAAATTTTAAAAATATTGAGACTTAAATGAATATTTTAAAGTAACCAAAATGCATCAAAGTCAAAACTACATAAACCAAGATAATATTTAAACCTTTTAAAAAATAATTTTATTTTGTAGTTTGAACAGATTACACAAAGACTTGATGTATCTCATTCTATCTAAATCACACCTAAAGTTTCCTAAAAGGTAAGTACGAAAATTTTGACTCATTTAAAATTATGATCGAATATATATAGTTTAAGCATTGTTTAAAATTCCGGTCGAAATCATTTCGAGATTTCAATAGGCTTGAAATTTCAATTTTCTCCTAATTTCTAAAAATTTCTCGAAATTCTGAAATTTCGATTTTTCTTTTTTTATCAATTAGTCATGCAAGTTCAAAGGATTTTTTTTTCCTCTTTTACCATCAACAGATTTATTTTCAAGAAACTACATATATTCATTCAATTATTTTCTATTAGATTTTCATATTATTTCACCTCAAACTTAAATTGATGTGAGTTTTTTAAAGTCTAATATTCACCTCATTTTCTCCTAAACTCTATCTACTTCTCTAGTTCTCTTTTTCTTATTTATTTATTTTTATTATGTTGTGTTGTGTTTAATGTTATACCTTTTACACCTCTCTTATGTTTAATGTTATGAATTTTCTATATTATGTTATGTTAGTTTAATCTACGATTTTTTATTTTTGTATCCACTTCATTTTATGATAAACAATTTACCATTATTCTATATACAAATACTCAGGTTTAATTCATTTTCAATATTTGATATTATTTTGTAATTATTTTTTGTAATTAATTTTTAAAATTCATGCTCTCCTTGACATTTACACAAATATTTTATAATATACATCTAAATTATTTTATAGAAATGATGATTAAATATGATCAGTTATAGTCTTATTTAGTCACAACTAAAGTTTCATTATTGACTAATTATACCAATTTTCAACCTATTTTATTTTTATTATTTAAGGAACCTCTTTTTTGCCTCTGTTCCGTTTCCAAATCTCTTCCTTTTTAATCATCCCAATTGACCAAACCTCTCTGCCTCTCCACTTTAGCTCACTTTCAGATCGGAGCAGCTTCTCTCGAGCTTCAGCCATGGAGGAAAAGGTATCTTCTTCTTCTTGCCGCCGATCTCCTTCCCCATACCCATCACCCTGATTTTGATTCTAAATTCTGTCTTCTTTCTTTCTTGCAGGTAGTGCTTATGATGTTGAAAGTTGACCTCGAATGCGATCGTTGCTACAAGAAAGTCAAGAAAGTTCTTGCCAAATTTCCCCGTACGTTTCTCCATTTTATTTTCCCCAATCCCCTGTTCCCCCCCCCCCCCCCCCAATTTTTCTAACGTTTATTGATTCTTCTTCCATTTTACAGAAATTCGAGACCAGGTTTATAATGAGAAACAGGGCATGGTGATCATCAAAGTTGTGTGCTGCACGCCTGAAAAAATCATGAAGAAAATTTGTTCTAAAGGCGATGGATCCATTAAAAGCATCGAAATCAAAGAGCCCGAAAAGAAGAAAGAAGAGAAGAAAGAAGAGAAAAAAGAAGAGAAGAAAGAAGAGAAGAAAAAAGAAGAGAAGAAAGAGGAGAAGAAAGAAGAGAAGAAAGAAGAGAAGAAGAAAGAGGAGAAGAAGAAAGAGGAGAAGAAAGAGGAGAAGAAAGAAGAGAAAAAGGAAGAGAAGAAGAAAGAAGAGAAGAAGGAAGAGAAAAAGGAAGGGGAAAAGCCGAAAGTGGTGGCGCAACCGGTCCAAGGCTATCCGCCTCCGCCGTACTCTGTTCATTGTAGTTCATGTTTCCAGGGTCAGCCCTGTTACCAATACCACGGCTACGGGATACCGGCGGTGCCACCCTGCTATGTCGGGAGGCCGATTTACGACAGCTATGGCGGTGGGTACGGCGGTGGATACGGCGGCGGAAGGGGATATTATGGTGGGCCTTCTTCTGATTACTACAACCCAGAAAATCCAACGGAGTGCTCTGTAATGTGAATCAAATCCGGTATGAGATGAGACCCATTTTCGTAATTATGATCCTGACGGTAAATTATGAACAAGGTTGAAAATTTGTGTCATTTCTGTTCTTTTGTGTTGAAAATTAGAAGCGTTTCTTTTAAGAAAAAAATAAAAGAGGGGGAAGTGAAATCTGAAGTGGAATGGAATGGAAGGAAGGATTACTTTTGTTTGTTTGGTTATAATTGTATAAACTATAAAGTTTGTACCGTTAATAGATTCTTCCAGCCAACAAATTATCATTTTATTAAAAAAAAAAATTGTTTCTGACTTTTTTATATCGAAAAAATATATGGTTCAACTAATTGAAATAGGTATTCGTGTTTATAACCATTATTTAATTAAGAACATAATACAAATTGAGTTAGTTGAACAAAAAAAAGTAACAATTTTAAGAAAGAAAGATGGGATTAGCCAACGTCACTAAAGTCAAGCAAATGTAGGACCAAATGTGATAAGGATATAACAACTAGACTTCAACGAGACAAAGCTTAACTCATACATTAACATCTAACAAAAGATGCTTTTGATTTTGATTTTGTTTTTTTTTTCTCTTTCCTTTTTAAAATTCATTATTGAATTTTTGTTTTTAATTTTTAGTATAAGATGATAAAGCCTAAATTGATTTATCTCAAAGGCAAGAGAATTTCCTTAGATTTTTATTTGATGAAAACAAAGTATATATTACTTTAGGAATAACAATTTTGCAAGACTAACTCAATTTTAAATGTCAAAAAGTATTTAATATGTAGATGGACTTTTTATGACAAGAAAACAAAAAAGGTCAATAACTTGTTTTGAAAATTTTAAACCCTTTTTGCATGAACCAAAGAAAAGCTTCCTAAAGCCTTTATTTTATGTATAAAAGAAACAATTTCTTGAAAAAAATCCACCACCAAAAGAAACACAACCATTACACATCACATATTGGCTATGTGGAATTAGAAAGAGGTGCTCATCTCATTTTCCAACAAATAAAACAGTGGGAAATTGGAAAGGGATGTCTTTGGGGGAGAAAGTCCAAAGCAATATGATGGGTAATTTTTGAGCTTAAGATGTATAAGAGACAAACGGTCAAAATATTAGAGGGCATGTAAATTTTCGAGTCTATCTTCAATGGTTAGAAGATAGTATAATACCGAACTCAAGAGATGTACATAATAAATTAACGGGGATCACATTTGAATGAGAGAGGTATGGCTAAGAAAAAATTTAAAAAATTGAAATGTACAACCTGTATCAACAAGATGCATCCCTTTTCGGTGGTTCAATCATAGAATTTTTTTTAGGAAATATGTGAGGGAAGGAAAAAGCATGTGGACATGTCCCGTATTGATTTGTAGGAGTTTCACTCATGGAAGTAGACTAAGATAAGTAAATAGCGTAACCAGATTACAAGAAAATGTTGGAACTAGTAGGTGTTGAATTCGACTTTTGAGTCCTAAACGTGGGGTGTTACAAACAGCCCCATAGTAGAAATGACCTTGTCGAATAATTTTCATTAGCCTTGGTCTCATCTACATTTGCTTGGAGTAGATGTCCACTACGAAAAGTCCACTGTATATAGAATTTTAATCATGTGATGGTTTGCACGTTGAACAAACTCAAAGCCAATGGAACACTAAATATTAGCAACAAAACCATAGACTAAAGCCACAATCATTCACTCTGTTTCATTTGATAAGAAAATGGGGAATTGCATCAACACACCCCATTTCCCACCTCTGCAAAAGATCAAAGGCTTCATATGCTGTGAAGTTGAAGATTTAAACTTGGCATTGCCAATTGAAAAGATAGCTAATGGAGCTCATAAAGGCGTAAATCTAAAAAGTCAAGCCTTTACAACTTCAAGTGCAGTGCGAGAAGTTGAGCATGGCCCTCCTCCACTTCCTGTTCGCATTGATGATTCTATTATCAAGCCTGCCGATTTGTGCAAGCTTCCCAAGGCCACCATTGTAGTCAGCAAACAACAGTTTGAGTTGATTTTGAAAAAATCCAAAAACTTTGGCTCTAAAGGTATTGCTGTTCAATTCTCTGATAGTTTCGAGATCGACGATCGACGCCCCAGATGGCACCCCACCTTGCCCACCATTCCAGAGGTTCGCAATTACTAGTTCTGCCTTTTTCACTCAAGAAAATTTTGTCCACAAAGTTTCAATATTATGTCTATGATGTTTAAAAAGTGTGTAGATTAGGGACTTATTAGAAACTTTTTCGATCACACCAGGACTAAATCAACAACCTTGAACTTTCATTTTGTATAGTTGTTTCTATTGATCGGCTGCTAGATTTTTACTCAGTTGGTATGATCCAGCAATGATTGCTAACAAGGCCTTTCTTTTCTTTTTGGAAAAACAAGCATTTTTATATGTATTGAAATCGATTATTTACTACTCAAGCAGATGGCATGAATAATGTGTATATCGCAGAGAAAATATTGCTAAAACAAACTTATTACTGAGCAGCTGGCCATAAGTACACACTGTAATTTTGTATCTACATAAGAACAAGAACACAAAAATAAGAACTGATTGATATAATCAACTCTGCATCCTGATTCGTTTTCTTTCTTCAATGCATTTCCTTGGCAAGTTATCAAGTTGATAGCCTACGACTGCTATAACAAAAGGAACCAATCAGTTCATGAATGATGAAAGAAGTTGAACAGAAATTTGAACAGAAATTGGAAATATGAAATGAAGTTTTTGAGTTAGAACCTTTTAGTGTAAAGGGTCCTGGTGTTTTTCTTTTCCTCTAATTTCCCTGCTGCTGCTGCTGCTGCTTCCTTTTCTTTGACTGCTACTTCTCTCTTCATTTTCTTGGACTCTACTTCCATGGCCTTTGTTAATGCATCAACCTTTTTCATGAGCATCTGCCAAGAAGTTCATCTTATTCAAGAGAAAGTAATGGTAGAGGAGAAAAATATATGGAAAGAAAGAGAAAGGTTGGATGACCGACCTTTATTTCTTCATCTTTTGCATTTAAGTTCCCATCTTTTACTTCACATAGCTTCCTCAAATTGATGATCTCTTTCTGTATTTTGTCATACAGAAAACCTGAAACTGTATCTTCGTTTTCGAGGTTGCTTGGTTCTTTATTGTGCAATTCTTCACCATCATTGGTTTCTTTGGAAACTGTTATGGTAGCGTCTCTGTTTTCTTTGTTTCCCTTCATTTCATTACCCTCCTTTTCACCAATATCAACCACTCTACTTCTACCAGAAGCCCACATACTCTTTTTTATCACATTCTCGCGAGCCGTGACGTATTTCTTCTTCAAGCTGTTAGAGCGATTTAACTCCGGTGCAGTGGCCTTTTCATAATCTGCATTTGTTTGTACAAGAATATTGGAACTTTCGGTGATGGTTGAAGGCCTTGACAATGAAGTTGACCTCTTCCTTCCATTGCTTGTCAAGAAGCCTAAGATGTTATTGGATCGTTCTGTTTTAGGAGATCCACAAAATGCATTGCTATTCACAGGGGAAATTGGAATTTGTTTTAACCCTTCTTCCAAGGTTTTCAGCCTCAATTTGAATTTCTCCTGCAGTTTGATAAAGACTTCAGCAAAAAGAATTGAGATAATACCTTCTTGTATTAAACAGAAAAGTGATATATATATATATATATATATATTCACCACCTTGAGTTGTGCTTCTGCCTTGGCTGTCCTTTCACAGACAGCCAACTTCTCTTTCACTCTTTGCAACTCTGCCTATGATTTGCCAAAAAAAAAAAAAAGAGTTAAGCCATAAGATTGCAAAACTTTTGGTCAAGAACCATGAGAATACATAATTCAAACTCAGGTTTTGCAAGTACTTGCAACAGCTTTCTCTCTTCCAGCCACTGCTTGACAGGCATAACTTTGTCATTTTCATCCTTCCACTCATTAGCCACCACGGTAGCGACACGGTGCACCGAGACTTTAGCTCTTGCCAGTTCTCTCTCAAGAGTCCTCTTCTCTTCCTGATTTATTTGTTCAAATCAAGATCCATGACTTGACCCTTAATAGAATATCAAAGCACTGTTATGCCATCTCCATAAACTTACATGTAATTCTTCGATCTGTCGTTTGTAATCTCGAACCATGTTGGCCGTGACTCCTCCAACTAGAATGGCCTCCTCTAGATCCTCAATAGTTTGGCCAAGCCTTTCAACCTCAATTACCTTTTGGCGATTGGTTTTCTCTAGTATCCTGTTCTCTTCCTGCTTGTAATCCAATGACATGGTTAGTTCTTTTTCCCTACAAAAGTAGCCTTTGAGAAATGCAATTGAATCATGTAAATGCATCATTGCCTGGCAAATTTCAATCTGTCTCTTCAACTCAAAGTTGTGATTTTGAACTTCCTCAACAATGAGAGCTCTCTCAAGTGCGCTTCGCAGAATCTTTTCCGCTTCAAGTAGCGCCGCCTCCTTCGATTTTGTGAGACGCTCCAAAGCTTTCTTATCCTCTTGCAGTAATGCAACCTGAAAGACACAAATATGTGAACAATTTGGCAATATGGAATGACAGATATAATTCATGATAAGTTTCATGACTCACCTCATTCTTGTACATTTTGATTTCTGCTTCGAGAGGAGCGACGACTGAAGCAAAGGTAAGAGAATCATCATCTTTCTGATTAGCATATACCCTTCTGAGAGTAGCTTCAGCAGCATATTGTGCAGCCACTGCATCTTTCTTCTCAGTTGTTAGTCTCTTTATTTCGAGGTTCTGCATGTTCATATCTTTCATTATGAGCCTACCAAGTCAGGAAAAGTAAAATAAACTCCAAAGGCAAACTAGCAACCTTGTGCTCAAGAAGATTTTCAGTGGCTCTAAGCTTGTCATCAAGTTTATCAACTTCACTTTTCAGCTGAGAATTATAAATTGAAAAAACAGTTAAAAATTCATCTCTTATCTGTAAATTAATATGATTACAGATGATTCAAGCAGTAACCTCTTCAAGAGCTTTATCTTTCTGGGCTTCTGTGGCTTTCAAGGCCTTGATTTCACTGTGAGCAGCTCCCAGCTCCCTGTTCTTTTCTATAAATTTTGGGGAAAAAATATCTAAGTCTAAGGCTGATAGGACCCATATCTAAGTCTAAGGCTGATAGGACCCATATCTAAGTCTAAGGCTGATAGGACACAATCTTGGTAATAGGAGTAAGAAGATAACACTGATACTGTATTATGATATTGGCATGAAATTTAATTGGTAATTTGGATAACAATTTTGTTGCCAATTTTTCTTTTCCTAAGAATTCTGCTTGTTTTTCAAGCTTTTCACCCTTCATAACAACACATTTAAAAACAAAAATTTTCTTTTAATTTTCAAAATTTTGACTTAAACTGTGAAATCAGTAGATAGCAACACAAAGAAGGATACACATACATGAACAATGACAAAATAGTTATTTGTTGGGGCCCAAAGTTATTTGAAATAATAATTATTGACTATACAACATTTCTATTAGTAATAATGACAAACATGCTCTCTTAATATCCTAAAAATATCTTTGACATTTCCCTAATAATTGGTGTAATTAAAGACAATCATATACATATATGGAGAAACCTTGATACAGTTTTTTCCCAAAGATACATTATTGTGGCGGTTGTTCTAATTGGATATCTAATAAATCATTACCATAATTAATATACGCTTTAAAGCCAATACTACTGATGAATGGTGACAACAAAATCAATAATTAAAAGAAAAAAAAAAGTAAAACAAGAAAGATGAAATTACAGAAAATTGATTCTTCCCTCCCTTTTATGTCATTCCAAATCAATTTTGATGTAATAAAAATTGCATTCGAAGTATAAAACTAAACATCGAATTGATTTTGCATGATTAAAAGCCAGTTAATAACTCTCAAACATTCATTTACTTCACAAACCATTATCTCAAACAACTAAAAGAAGCCATAGTTCAGTGATTTTATATGGACAAAATACAACAAAAATCGACAAGTCAAAAGCACTTGCACTTAAGAAAACAGAGCAATCTATAATATAAGAAAAAAAACAGGGGAGACCCATAAGTGCAAACGATTTTAACAGTTCTCACTAAAAAAGAAACGATTTTTATCTCTCAAGAGTTGAAAAGAGTAATGGGTTTGCTTTGAATTGAACAACTAATCCCACTACAAAAGAAACCAATGTGAGGAAAAGAAGAAGAACCTGAAAGCAGGTTCTGCAAACGGTTGAGCTCCAACACAACAGGATTAGGATGAACAACACAAACCTCTTCTCTGCCGACATGTTCCTCGTAACTCACCATGTTTCTCACCACGCGATTTCCAAGAAAACAGAAGAAAGAAAAAAAGGTTGATTTTTATTTAATGAAACAACAGTGGAAGAACAATGCAAAACAGGGGAGGGAATGGAAATGGAGGGGAAGGCGATGAGCTTTTTATTGGGGAAAAAAAGAGTTCTATGGCTTAAGGGATTCACCGTAAAGAGAGGAAGAAGAAATGGGCTAATGGGTTTTTTTTTTTTTTTTTTTAGCGGAAATTTGAAAAAGGCAATTTCATAGCCGGCAAAGCCGGCTTCTTCCCTCCTTCATCACAGTAACGGTCACTTTCTTTTAATTTTTATTTTTTTTTTCATATCTTTATATATATTTAAACAGAGAAGAAAGATTTTGGGGGTTTAGAATCCTCAACCGCTAATCTAGTTGATTACAGAAAGTAATTATCATTAAAACTGTTGGGAAAAAAAACGCATCTTTTCATTAAATGTGATGGCTAACCACAACAACAATCTAATCAAGATATCTACCTTTAACCTTTTTTTTTGTTTTTTTTTTTTTTTATGGAAAAAATATCACTTTTATATTCTTAAACTACGATTGTTATATCAAATTAAACTCTAAACTAATAAATGTAACTATTTAAACTAATTATTATAAGCGTATCAATTTAAATTCTAAACTTTCATAATTGTATGAACTTAAACCCTATATTATGTTTTATTTGGATACATTTGAGAAAATTTAGAGTTTAAATGAATATATTTATGAAAATTCGGGTTTAAATTGATACAATCCTCAAAGTTTAGGGTTTAACTCGATACAATTTTTAGTTTAGGGTTTAACTTGATACAATTTTTAGTTTAGGGTTTTATAACTCCTAAAATTTAGGAGTATAAATTGATATTTTTTTTCTCTCTCTTTTTTTTTTTAACTTAGGATCATTTTATTCCCAATATTCTATTACCTAACTTATGAGAATGATTGCCATTGGACACCTAAATGAGATTTCTTTATGGAAGAATTTCAAAAATAGAAAAATAGGAGAAACTATTTACACACAAAATTTTAATGATAGAGATTGATAAAAGTTTATCAATGTTTATCATGATAGAAACGAATAGAAGTCTATCATTGGTAGACACTAATAGACTTCTATTAGTATTTTCTATCACGGGTAGACACTAATAGACTTCCACCAATGTTTTTTTTACTATTTCTATAAATAGTTTGATATTTTTTCTAACGGTGAAGATTTTCCTTTCTTTTTTCTTTTTTAAATTTTATAACAGTTGTTTGGATTTTCTGAATGGACAAAATTTTATTAAACTTTTTTTTTTGGGTGAGGTGGCCTTTATTTTTTTGTTAAATTATAAAAAGATACCTTTAAATTTAGGCTTTTACTTCAGAATACTCTTACACTTTCAAAAGTTGTAGTGTTATCGTAACTTTCTTAAACGTTTCAAAACTACTTTTAGAGTAGAAGTACTTTACAATTTCAGGCGAAATCGAAATATAGAATAATATGGGAGGGTCTAAAATAGAATTTGTGATTGTTTGATTTAAAGGTTCCTCATAACAAAGCTCGTCATTTGTTTCATTGGTGATAGTCGGTTTGATTTTGTCGGTTTTGAGGTCAACTAAGAACCAAATCAAACCAATCGGTTTTACAAAGAAGAGATTCAGACCAATATCCAATAAAGAACAAAACCATTGGATTGGTTTATTTTGATCGGTTTATTATCAGTTTGGTTTTCAATTTTTGGCATTTTCCTTTTTTTCTTCTGTTTTTATTTTTGTTACTACTTTATTTTGAATTTGTCTTTTTTACTAATTTAAAATTAAAATTAGGTTTATTTCTTTTTTCATAAATTGAAATTTGACTTTTTTTCTTGGCACTTTTCTAAATAGAAAATGTACAAGCTATATAATATTTTTTTTTTTCTAATCAACAAATATACATACACCATAATAATTAAAATGCTCAAAGATAGTATATTTTTAAGGATATATATACCATTGGATCGGTTTGGTTTTTTATAGGTTTTTCTAATAAAAAACCAATTCACACCAATACTTTTTTAGTTTTCTCCAAATACAAATCAAAATGTCCAATTTTATACTAAAAAACCAAACCAAACCATTGGATCGGTTTGGTTTTCTGTTGCATTCCTAAATTTTCATCCAAAAAACAACATGCTTACGTTCTTCTATTGTCAATATTTACTTTATATTTTTAACACAATTTGTACACAAACAAAATATATTATTGCACTCGTCAAATGATTAAAACATTTGTTGATGCTTTGATATATACATAAATTAGAGGGTTCACCATTGATATTAATAATTTATCGATATCTTAAACTATATGTACCTATGAAACATAGTAAAATATCATCTATTAATTTCAATAGAAAAATCTACACTGATAACAAAAAATAAGTCCTGATTTGAAAGTAAAAATAACTCAATTATAAATTTAAATATATTTATAATTTTTAATTTACAGAAATATTCATCAATATTAATATTTTACTCATATATCCGTACAATTAAAATATCAATATTGAAATTGATATAGACATTGATATTTTATTGTTTGAGTTCATGCATTTTTCTAGCTTAGTCATTATTATGATGTGTCTTTCTTAGGTCCTTATTTTGAAGGAGATTGTTGAGGCCATGGCATTTAACCTCATTTTTATGCCTTGAAATTCCTATCACTTTTATTCTCCCCTCTTCTTTTTAAAGTATCATTTTCCCCAAATCAAGTTGTATTAATTTTAAACACATAGTGTGATAGAGCATTTCGAATAAATTTTTATAATATAGAGACTTATTCTTTTATAGTTTCTGTACTTTTAAATGTCTAAGTTTAGTTCTCAGAAAAAAACTTGAAAATACATGAATCAAAATAATATTTAAAACAAACTATTTACAAAAAGAGTAAAAGAAAATATTGATAGAAACTAATAGAATTCTATTATTGATAGACACTAATAAGTCTTTATCAAAAAAGATTTTTTTTGTGTAAATAGTTTCACTCATTTTTCTATTTTTATAAATAAATAGAAAATGTTGGTGGTTGCATTAATCTCAAATCTTATGAAATAAGCACTGAAATTCATGTTGTGATATTGAGACAAGTGTGATGAATTTGGTTGAGAATGGATTGAAATTTTTTAATCAATGGATAAGAAGGAAGTGGTCAAGTCTTGTTGTGGTGATGGAAAGCTATAGATTTAGAGACATCATAGAGTTGCTTCAGCGCTAAAATTTGCTTAAAGTAAGCCTTCTCTAAGCATTTGTGTAAAGAATTCATACTAAAAAGTTAATGTCATTTATATGATCTTTGAATTTGAAAATTAAGGGAAAAAGGGGCAGCTTTGTGACTTGGAAATGAAAGGGAAAAACCAAAAGTGGCTTGAAAGATTAAACATTTTGTTAGAAAGGAAGAAAATTAAATAAATAAATAAATAATTAATAGGGACTACAAAGTTATTCATTTAATTAAACTCTTCTTTGCTTGAAAGTATAATAATTACATTAGAACTAAGAGTAGACATTTGGCAATGGATTTGTTTAATTGGGTTATGCCACAAAGGGAAGAGTTGTTGTTCAACAACAACCATTATCCTTAACAACACAAACCTAACTTTGAAGCTTTGAAATATACCAACAAATTTAATCTCAAAATTAATTATTGGGTCAATTTACAATATTTGAGGTTAGTGTATATTTAGTTCTTCGAGTTTCAAAAACCTTAGTATAATTTAGTTCTAAAAATTTTGAGATTTTTTAAATTTATGGATCTACTAGACATAAGATTGAAAGTTTATGGTTCTTTTAGACATATAAAAATCAAATTTATATATAATGAATCAATTAATTTTCAAAAATTTAAAAATTGTCGGAGACTGCCTATTAGTCTTAAAGTAAAAACTTTATGAACTTATTAGACACTTTTGAAAGTAACTAAACGCTAACATCACACTTGAATGAGTAAAGTTGTAATTTAACCAAATTAATTTAGGAATTTCTTAGATTTTAACTTTTAAGGTAGTTGAAGAAGGGAAAAAAAAGAAAAGAAAAGAAAAATATGCTTAATTTTAAAAAGGAAAATTCTTATAAATAGAAAAATCCAAAAAATATTTTTTTATATTTAAAAATGTCCCTAAATTTATACTACTGTAGCAAAAACGAAATTCGTCCTTACTCTTTTTGTATAGGAAATAATACCTTTTCAGTTCCTAAATTTTAAAATGTTACATATTTAGTCTTTTAAGTTTTGAGTTTTTTTTTTTTTTTTTAAAAAAATTAGTTCTTAAGTTTCAAAATGTTACAAATTTTACCTTTAATATTTAAATTTTATTTTAATTTGGTCCATGAATTTCAAGATTTTACATTTCTAACCTTAATTTTTCATTAAATACTTACTTTCAATCATTGACGTCAATTTCTATTGGGTATTTAAAAGTAATTAGAAGTAAAATTTAAAATTTAATTTTAAAAGTGATAAAAATAGTGAAACTTAATTATTATAATTCTTTTAATGATTTTAATTTATTAACATAAACTAACTACAAATTAACTCCAACGGACGAAAAGTGAGTATTTAGTGAAAAATTGAGGTCAAAAGTGTAAATCTCGAGACATAGGGACCAAATTGAAGCAAAATTCAATTATCAAGGATAAAATTGTAGCATTTTGAAATCTAAGGACTAAATTAAAATAAAACTCAAAACTTAAAGACTAAAGGTGTAACATTTTGAAACTTATGGACTAAATAGAAACTAAATCCAAAACCTAGGGACCAAAAAAATATTTTTCCCTTTCATATATCTCACTACCACATATATTTTGACTTTAGAACATGACAATTTAATAATATAAGCTTTAGGGTGTTAAAAGATTGTTCGGACCTATTTGGATTGACTAGGAAAAAAAAATATTTTTTAAAAAGTCATTTTTATTTAAATTTTTTTATAAAAACTTTTTAAAATACATTAAAAGTGTTTTAAAAGCTATTTTAAGTAGTTATCAAATACTTCATTTTTTAAAAAATTATATACCTCAAAAGTTAGCCATGGTATAAAGTTGCATTTTATCCTAAACCGTGTAAAAATTAGTTTTTAGGACCTTAATTGTTTTAAGATTGTTGCTTAATAACGTTATTTTTCAAAATATAAGTACCATTTTTTTTCAAAAAATCAAGTCTTTGACTTTGAAATTGATAATATAAACTTTGTTGATTAAATGGGGAGGGAAGTGGGACAAATGGCCGAGAGTGTTTGAAAATTGGACAAATATTTTATTTTTTAATTATATATTTAGTGAGACGAATCAAAATTTGAAAATTGGGCAAAATGGATAGAATTAGTTATATATATCAATTTAGGTCCCCGAATTCATTGTTTTGGTTGGGGCGTTTCTATGACTAGATGAAGTTTTTTTCTTTCTAAGTATTTATTTTCTTGGATCCAATTTTTGTAAAGCCAAAAATATCTAATTCTATTCTAAAAAAATATCTAATCAACCATTTGTTTTCAAATTATATTCTATTTAATTTAAAATGTAGAGGCTGTGTAATTATTAAAGTATAAAATTCAAAAAGTTTATAGTTACAACTATAAATAAGTTGGTGATTCAATTGCTCGCCCTCTTAATTATTGAACTAAGAAAAACTTTCATATAATCTAAAGATTTAATTTAAAAAATTATTATTCTTACAATTTAAGAGTTGGATTATGTATTTTTTAGTTACTATTGATCTTAAGTAGATTACAAAAGTTTTATGATTTTGAAGAAAGATTGATCAAAGGTTAAGATATATATATTTGATCAAGAGGTTGAAGATTAAATCACCCCGTGCTTCTTTTTTTAATTCTCTAAATATTAAATTCTACTTTTTTTTTTTTTAATAGTTTTTCCCTCCACAAAAATATTCATGTATGATATAATCTAGAAATTGAAGACTAACTTAGAGGTTGCTTGGGATGGAAATAATCTTGTCAAAAACAACTCACTATCAAATATTGGCAGTTGATATTGATATAAAGAATTTATTGTTTGATTTTTTTGACATCTCTAAAAGCTATTTTCAAATCTATTATACTGTTTAATTGCTTTTTAAATTTAATTTTAATTTTTAATCTTGAATATTACAACCTCAACCTTATACAATAAGATCCATTGAATAAATTTCCATAAGAGTCACCACATATGATAGCCAAGAGAATATTAATTCATACAAAAAAAGGAAAATAAGTTATGCCTATATATGAATATATATCAAATATGATTATCTATTATTTACCTATGAACCATTGAATTTTATTCGTATATTGAAATGGTCTAGAATCTTGTTTGTTTGTTATATCTGTTTGGGAAGTGCATTTCTTTTTTGCAATTTTTAAAGCATTTTCAAATTTGGTCTAAACTTTTTAAATTGTATTTAATGTCCTTTGAATTTTTCTTAAAGGAAGCATACAATTGTTCATACACTTCAATAGACTTGATTTTTTTCTATTAAATAAAACCCTCTAAAATTTAGAAAAAAACATCTGATAGATATGTAAAAAAAAAAAAAAAAAAATTGCATATTTTTTAACTTAACAAAAAAAAATCCGATCGTGTAGCATGTGGTATACGATCGTATGGTAAAACGTAGGCGATCATATAGGTTTTGAGAAGAAAATCGTCTAATTGTAATAACTAAGCAATTGTGTAATGAGGAAAGAGAGCTCTTGATAGGCCATCCAGCGTGTCGCTCATTATGTATTTCCACTAGGCAATCGTGTAGTATAGCTCAACGATCGTGTAGCACTTGGTATATGATCGTATAGTAAAAGGTAAGCGATCGTATAGGTTTTGAGAAAGCGATCGTTTGATTGTAATAGCTAAGCGATTGTGTAGGAGTTTGTAGGCGATCGTGTAGTGAGGAAAGATAGCTCTTGAGAGTGGGTGTTCAGAAGACACTGTTGCGGAGAGGCCATCGCAGTGTGCCACTCATCGTCTATTTCCACTAGGCAATCGTGTAGTAAAGCTCAGCGATCGTGTAGCATTTGGTATATGATCATATAGTATAAGATATGCAGTCGTGTAATAGTAATAGTTAAGCGATTGTGTAGGAGTTTGTGGCCGATCGCAGAGGATTTAGTAAGCGATCGTTTAGTCATACTGAGCGATTGTGGAGAGTTTGTAAACAATCATTTTAGCGTCTCGTAAGCGATCGATTAATCTTGTTTGATTCCTATCATCTAATAAAAGAAGTTGTTCATCGTTCACTTGTTCTTTCCGGAGGTTTTCACCTATTGTTAATGTAATAATGTAATTTCAGTAACTTTATTATTTGGAATTTCAGTAATTGTTATTAGTTGGAGGCATTTTTGGAATTTTGGACTTCAAGTATAAGTGCGGAAATTTAATTGTTGGTGTGAAATTATTTTCAATTTGAAATTCAAATTGGAAATTAGTGGTAGGAATTAATTTTTCTTTTGAAACGGAAGGGAATTTAATAGTATAAACGGAAAGGAATTAAATGTAATTAATATTTTATTTCTTTTTTGTTTTATTTATTATTATTGTTGTTTTTATTTTATATATATAAAATGTCAAACCCCATCCCCTTTTCTCTTCCTCACGTTCATGAGCCTGTCCGACACCACCCAAAGCCGTCGCGTCAGTTTTTTTCTTCATGACCTTCGTCCACACTGCTCAGCGTCGTTCGCGTTTTGCTGTCACTGGATCTATCGATTTGGGTAAGATTTCTGCCGTTTGGGTATGTTTTCGGTTGATTCTTGAATACTCATTTACTTTTGGCATCAATTGGTTGATACCCATTGTGTTTTAACTTTGGATTCAAGTTTGTGAAGGTATTGAGGTGTTGCTCAGTGAAGTTGGAGTTTGTTTTAGTGATTTTTGATAAGTTTTATGCTTTGATTACCAATTTGTGGATTAATTTTGGTTGTTGAGAAATTTTGGTAAAGTCATTTGGAAGTGATGTTTGACGAAGCTACATATGGATACTTTATTTGAGACATTGGTAGTGAAGTATGTATTGGATTCAAGCTTTAATCATGTAAGCCTATTTTCAAATTATGATTAGGGGGTTGATTCAAGAATTTCATTCAAGATGAAGAAGAGTTTGGTTTACTAATTATTTGGGTTTAAAGGTGAATTCGAATTGGACCACACCTTAGGTAAGGTATCTGGAAATATTTTGTAATATTTGGGTGTTTAGAATTTGGCCTTAACTATTAATTTTAAAGCTTTATATTTAGGCTTGATTAAGGATTCAAGAATTTCACAAATATTTAATTGTTTTTTGGTTCGACCTAATATCAAGGTAAGTAATCTTACTACTGGAACTGCCCACGAGCCAGACATTAGATGTATGCTAGCATGATAAATGTACGTTATGGTAGAATGTTAACATGATAGATTGATAGTATAATATGATCAAAGTATGTTCTGGTACGAGATTTGAATTATTTATTTATGCACATAGACACTTGAATTCTAGTATGAGAAGGTATGTGCTTCCATATGGTTGTATTTGATTTGATGATGTTGAGGTACACATGTATGTTGTAGAACCATGATGTTGAGGTATATGTGTATGTTGTAGAGCCATGATGTTGAGGTTTATATATATGTTATAGATTCGTACAGTGATGATTATGACGTTGAGACCATGCAAATGTCCTTACTGACTAGTTAGATGTCCATTAGATTTTGTGTTTCCTTCGGGATTCACCAGTTTGTGTCTCCTTTGGGATTCACCGTTTGTGTCTCCTACGGGATTCACCAGAGGTAGTGGGCATACTTAACTACAGTAGGATAGGACTCAGTCTCCTTCTTGTTTCAAGTGCATATGTGTCCCATGAGGACTAGAGCAGTTTATATGTTTCACCAGAGGTGGGTATCTAGAAGACATAGATGCCCAGTGTCACAATCGCTCTTTCGGAAGCTTCTCTTAATGATTGTGCGGCACTTGTTCCCGCTCACGAAAAAGTCAGCCAACTCGAATACGGACTGCCGGTGGCACACCGAGTGCCGCTCGCAACCTCCACCCCCGTTTTAGGTAAAATGGTTTTAGAAAACGGGTTTGGAGAAAAGGATTTTGTAAGAAATTTTTGTGAGTGTGAATAAAGAAAGAAAGATTGTAGTAGGCTAGAAAGCAATAAGCAACAACAACAGCTTTATAGAGTACTACTCCGGGTATGGGGAAGTGATGATTAGTCTTATCTCCATATAGTGCATTCTGAACAAAA